>NC_137664.1:7765636-7903136 GCF_963422515.1 Blennius ocellaris
GAAAATCCCAGCTCACTTAGGGCAAATGGAAAGATGCTGGAACGCATGCCCAAGGAGAACATGCATATTTAAAACAGAGAAGGCCCACCCCTAAATCAAACCTGGGAAGTGAACGTGCAAACAATACACCCTGTGGTCGTTAAACAGAACATGCCATGTTTTTTTCTTTCTTCATACTGTGGAAGCAGGCCACATTATCATCAGGAATCTCATACAAAACCAGTCAAACATGCAAACTTTACACCAAAAGAATGATTAGAATTGATCCGTGATATTTTGAGTCTGAGTTGAGACTAGTTACTCCCAATCCACTGGGCACAATGTCCCTAAGGAATAAATGAAATAGACATTTTAATCATATTCAGAAATGATGATGATTGATGTGCTACTTCAGCTTTCATTTTAACTCACTTGTAATAGTTAATAGGAAAAGTCGTGCATGCATGGGAAGAATGTGCAAAATGCATGCAAGTCACCGGGACGTGTTTACAAGTTCTCCCCCATGTACAGGTCATTCTTTGGCAATAAGCAGAATTTGGAATTTTCATTATGTTTATAAAGAATTACATTTTATATAAGTTATATACATCCGACAAAAAAAAAATCTAACTTCATTTTTCTTTCTGCTTTATGAGCATAAAGAACACAAGGCTGAGCTGTGTTTGCTTTTCATGAGTAAATGTACTGGTCTTTTGTAGTCGTCATGTTGGCGCTCAGTGCTCCAATCAGACAACAACATTCCTACAATGTGAGCAGGGGTGCACTGTGTCTTTTATCGGATCCAGAAAAAAAAATAATCACCAGCCGTCACTGCAGCGTATACACAATCAGCCCGTACGGTTTTGCACCGAGTTGTGCTGACATTTAAACTATTGTCAACAAAAGCTGAGCATGCAGCACAATGATATTTATCTTTCCTTGAGTGGCATAACTCCCCTGTGTTTTCCGGGCCCAACTGGATAAAGTCTAAGCTCATTAGAATGGATTACATCTGTAATGTATGTGGAATTTATGTAACCCTGGTCAAGGACATGTTGAGGGCTGATGCATTATGCATTAATGCCCCAGACACTCAATTTAGTCGATGTCCATGCAGGAAAATGCCAGAAATCAAATTGGTACATATGTGTTTGCTGATTTCTTGATGTGCGGAGATGCATGGGTCCCGGCATGATTCTGCAGTTCAAGGTCATTAACCAGTTGTAATTCAATTCTGAAGTCATTTCCTCATCTGGAATCCTCATGTTATTACTACTACTGTCAAGCTTCATCTTCTCATCTCTGTCCATTTATTCCTCTTTTCATCGGTCCTTTTCAGTGGCACGATTATTTGATCGGTACTTTCCCTCAAGTGTGTATCTCCTCAGGGCAATTGTGTCCATACGGCAGAAAAATTAAAGGTGCTTTTCAAAAGAGCTTTCTATTTTCATAACCCTCCTCCATCTTGCATTGCAGCACATCCACGCTCGCAGGTATTGAAGAGGAGGAATGGCTGAAACAATATTTAGTTTACCAGCTTTTTTGAAAAGTGTAAAATAAAAAAACGCTGCTGGGTGAAACTGTCATCATTCCTGGTGTGAACAAGACTATCACTGCATAATTATGCATGGTATAACTTGCAATGTAAAGACACCAAGGACATTGCTTTACAACTGGCCACTGCATAGATGATAGTTAGCTACACCCATGACTAAAATGTTGGAAGCAATCTGATAATAATGTAGGTGATAACTCCACTGAAATATATCCCACCCTATTCACCTGGGTGTTGGGGTGCAACTTATTCGGTACTTCCCATAAATTAAATTTTAGCATCAGTCTAATTGAAGCTTTCTAAAAAAAAATCTGGTGATGTGTAATAGTGGTATCTCTTGGCTTTTCCAGCTGGGCTTTAAAACTTGTTCTTTGCACATGAGAGAATCCGTCAGGGAATACTGAAAAGCAGCTTACTGCAGCTCACTGTACACTCAGGAAGGGGTACAATTGCATTTGCATGCCCAAGCCACATGCTGGGGCAGCGGGGGTCAGAAATATTAATGTTTCATTAGCATCACTGCCTAAGCATTCATCAGGATACAGGTTGTCCCTCATATTTGGACATGTACACAGCCAAGTATGTCCAATTCCCCCTTAGATGCACATACACATATCTTCACACAGATTTCCATTATCCTGTCCCTTTGGGTTTTTATTTCCAGCATGTTATTCCCCCCCAACTCTGTTGTCGGCCTTCAGGCAGTTTCAGCATCACGCTGGTCAACTGTCACTGTTGACTACCAGTCGCTGCACCACTGTGCCGGGATAATCAATCCTCTCTGCCTTCACCTTCACCCCATGACTCCACTGCCAGCATGGAGGTCGGTAGATGAATGGTGTGATTCAACAGTTTCTACCATTTGTATGCTGCTTGTGCTCCAGCTGACTACTACTAGATGGGAAACATGGGCCATCTTTGTAACATCTAACAATACACAAAACTGATGGTAACATGCTGCCAATGGCCTGACAGTACAAGCCCCAGTGGGATTTAACATTGTTTTTGCCTGTTTCTTTTTTTTTTTTTTTGTTAACGTGGTGATGTAACTATATGAAATACTTTCCATCACTGCTCATACAGACAAAATGATGTGATAACTCAATGTGCATTCTTACAATGCCTCAACAACACCCACAATGGGTATAACACAGAAATACATCAACAGAGGATAAATAGGGTTTGTGTTTTCCACTTGATCAATTTTTGTTCTTGTGTCATAACTTCACGTGACGCAACTAGCATACCTGTGCAAGAGACGATATTTACAAAAATCAGGGAATCACAGCTCAATAGTCAACACATATATCTCTAATTGACACATTGCTTGTACATATATTTATTGTGTTAGGCTGCAATTCACAAAAGCATTTGTACTTGATTGATAGGGATATGAAGGATTCACCAAATCAAGAAATCGGTTTGCTGTTGGATTTGTGATTCACAATTTGTTTCAAAACTTGTGTCCCCCCCCTAATTTTTTTTTTTTTTTTTTTTAGTTTTTCTTATCCAGGTCAACAGTGTCACACCCCAGATGATCAAACACTCAACTTCTTTTTCACTAGAACGGTCACACATCAGATCACAATCGGCAGTATGATTTAAACTGTCACTCATCCTGCTGAGAGATGACGTAAACGCCACCCAAAATCCAGCAGTGAACTGACAGTTTCACATATACTTTCTTCTCTCTTGTCCATCTGTAACAAAGACGCTGCAGCAGACTTAGAAACCAACCATTGTATTCTCTTGCTTTCAAATTCAGAGGAAGCAAGCACTTTTGCTTTGAAACAAGTAGGTGAAAATATTGCTTGTGCGAGTGTAGATTGAATATATTCATATTGCTGTACAGGTATGTCTGTACAGTATGTGCTAGCTGGGTTTGGGATATCTGACTGGTTATATCACCAAGGTGCTTTGACAGCCGGACATTACTATAAAGAATGTATAAGAATGCCCACCTCCCACAGCAATCAAGCTTCAGCCTGACTCCACCTGACTTTCTGTTTGGCTTTATGTTTGTACGAAATTTCTCAACATGATAACCAGTAATGCATCTTCTAGAAAATAAGTTGAGGCTGAGAAACGTATGATCAAAAAAACTGTCATGGACAGATAAAAAACAAAAACATAAATATGTTGCACTGGGTGTGCTCATTTATATTTTAATGCTCAGATGTAACCGCAATACCGATGAATTTTGACCAGCAAAAGCTGCTTGAAGATCATCTGTGAAGTTTTTTGTTTCTCAGCTCTGGCTGCTGTGATTTCAGCTTTCAAATAGCCGCTTTTGTTTGCTTCATTTTCTCTTCCAGTCTACCAGTACAATATGGTAGCAATTTAGGTTTTTCTGTGTCTGTAGCAGCATTCTGTTGTCATATACATCTAGTGGTGAAAGTTGATATGCATGTTTTGAGACATAAGTCACTTCCTAATATAAGTCGCATGATCAGCCCAAAAAACTAAAAGAAAGTGCAAGTTATAGTCTGAAAAATGCAATACCTGGATTCGCATGGCTTCATGTCCGGTGGTGGTCAGCTGAAATTGGCTCCGTAGGCCCTTGACTTTGACTATGATATAGTGATATAAAAGATGGATGAATGGATAAAAAAAGAATGTAGAATGAAATATATATTGTGTGACAATGGTGCAGCCACACTCTCAACTCCTGTTCCCACGTTATTAGTTATTAAACGACTGTTCAGTCCACATATTCACACTATACAAGTCAACCTGTACAAATAGCTTCTTGGCTATTTCCCATCTATCATCATAACTAACCTTATAAAGACCCGGAAACCTCCTTAGCTGTGTTTATTTTTCTCATCTGAAATGATTGCTCCCTGCATCCTCCAGCCTCGCCTAATTGAAACTGCAACTGCTGGCTTGTGTATTGTGTATATGGCTGGCTTTAGCCTTTCATTCGCTGTACTTTTTGGACACACAGAGCCCAGTTACAGATACAGTCAGTGAACAGATAGATCAACTAAGCTTTTGTGTTTTCTGCAATATACAGCTGTGCATTATTGCATGTGTTGTTGTATATCCTCTCATTTTTTAACATACCACAGCATTTCAGTGAATATAATATATTGGGTACGGATGTTTTACAGTGTACACAAAATACTAATCATAATCTTAATAGCATCAATTATACAACAAATAATAAAGACAACACATCATATAACCTGCAAACACAGGGACACGCATAGCTAAGCTTACCATAAGTATATTAGCGCATTTATGATAGAGCAAAACATTTTGGCTGCTTGTTATGGAAAGTATTTCATACGTCCAAAATAATCCCTTTAAATGTATTTTGAATACTATGTGTCAACAATGTTTATTTTTCTGAGAAGTATTTTGCCAGTTCACAACAGTCCAGCTTCGTGTTTCTCCCAGCCGCCCTCTCAACTCGAGTTAATTTTATTACTATTAATACATATACATATACATATACATATACATATGCATATGCATATACATATACATATACATATGCATATGCATATGCATATGCATATACATATACATATACATACTTATTCATCATAACTAAACTATTAAAACCTGCAAACCATCTTAGCTGCATTTATTGTTCTCATTTGAAATGATTGCTCCCTGCATCCTCCAGCCCCACCTAATTGGAACTGAAACTGCTGGCTTGTGTAACATTGTATATGCCCGGGCTTGAGCTTTCCATTCTCTGTAATGCTCGCACACACAGGCACAAGCACAAACACACATGCCCTCAAATATACTGCTGGGAGAAAACACTTATATGGAATGTACTCAAGGTCTTTTGGCAGAGTGGCTTCTCCACCTGGAAACATTATAACAAACCCAAACAGGCGTCAGGCCAACAGTGGCTTTTTTCAGCACTAACACCATGAGGCCTGAAATGTGAAAATCAACCACACAGTCAAGGTGAGTTCTTATAATGACATGCATCATTTATGACCACTTGTAATACATGTGAAAGCTCTCAAGTGACTGCCACTATTTTACATTTCATCGGTTCTTAATGTAGAACAAAGAGGGAGCAAATAAAAGAGGTAGAGAATGAAAACACAAGACTGACATTTTATTGGCAATCCCATAATGGTGTTTACACAGGATGTCACTATCCCCATGAGCGAGATCAGGTCGTGTGCCCGTTTAGGCACCTGGAGTGTAACAGGGACGAGACCGGTTGAGCGCAGTCAGATAATTGTTGTCATCAAATGGCCATTTGCAATCACAGGTGATTAGCTCTAAATTAGGCCTACAGTATGTTGCAATTATTCAACCATAACTTTAGGCAACATTGAGTCAACTGACTTCATCCCAGCCCTCAGGGCCAGACATGCACCAAAAAAAAACAAAAAAACATTCCGTTTGCAATCTGCCTAAAACAAACCTGATCTGATTTATTAAAGCAGCTCAGGGAAATAAAATAAGGGTTTAGATAGGATGGCTCTGTGATGAGATGTGTTCAAGACGGACCAGAGCAGACAACAAAATAAAGTTGTTGTGATATTGAAATTCTGACTCACAGCGACAAAACAACAGGGCTTGAAAATGTGACTTTGGCAAATGAACAGTACTTAAATGTTATGGTTACATGTTGTTGGTAAGGAAGTGATGCCACTAAGTAAGATAAGATGTTTCACGTCTCGCTATGTATTGAAGGCAATACATACTTTGATGGGTAACGTGGCTCACATAACCTCTGGTGGTTTGCTAAACATCTATTCATCCAGGGAGACACTCACAAGAATTAACCTTTGCACCAACACACATTTGGTATAACTGTATCTTCTGTATATTTTCCATATTATCTCTATATTGTCAAGTATGCCTCTCCTCCACGTCTCAGGAAGAAGGATTATGTCCCAGGTCCAAGACGAGAGCTCCCGGTGACCCTGTCAGCGAGGGACTCATAATGGAGAATTCAATCAGAAACATATCTTATGTGGAAAAAAACGTAAATCAACCATCCATACATCCATACATTCATCCATCCATACATTCCAAAGCTTAAAACTGTAGCAGAGAGAATATATGGATTTTATTGAAATAGCCAATGCATCCTTTAGTGAACTGTAGTCAAAAGCACATTAACTGTAAAGCAGAGTGTAGTCAGCACGATGCATTAGGAACACGGTGACATTCAGGTTTAATGGCCACAGTGTCGTTACTCCCCCTTCTTCCCATGTGAGGTGTTTTTACTGCCGGCTTTATCTTTTTGAACAAGTGTTTTTTCATCGACGGATTCTGCTCAACTGCTCCTTATCCACCTTCTTTGTTAAATACTCGCCATCTCAAATGAAGCTAGTTAAGTCGTCCTCCAATATGTCTGATCTGTAGAAGCAGAGAAACTGACTGCAACTTGCATGAAGGTTAGTTAATTCTGCAGAATTTTGTAATCAATCAGACATATCTCTTTCTGTTAATTGCCGATCCTCCCTTAAATGCATCTAAATAAAATCTGGAGTCACACTCCGCTGATTGCTTCCAAGGTGTTTTATCAGATTATAGGAAAATCGTGCTTCCAGGCTGGCGCACCTCAACCAAAGCACGGCAGTGTAGATTTCGTAAACGGGCTTCTGTGTGTCCTCGGGGCTTGTACGTATAGTTCTACAATGTGTGAACCTCTCTTGACCGTGCATCTACACTCCTCATGTATAAACTGCAAAGTCAAATCAATTATTCAGGCTTCATTATGCCTTTGCCAAAACGTGTATGGTTAATTAAACTGTGAACACTCCTCATGTCGCAATGAGAAATGTGTAGCTGTAAACAGAAGAGATCATTATATTTGACTCAAATTATAAAAGCAATATGTCACTGTGGACGGAAAAAAAAAAAGAATTATACATTTGCCACAGAACTATCAGTATGGGGATTTACAACTGTGTATTTACAGGTAAGGTGTTGACATTTGGTGCAACATCGCACAGGTCAAGACAACAAGGCAAGTAACACGATCTTTGCAGTGACGATGAAACAAAGTTGGACAGATTAGATTTTTTTGGGTTGCAACTAAATCCAAAGCTAAAACTCTGGCTTTCAGTTGACTGACTTGACACCTGCTATTTTCCAAAGCCGCTATTCACAAAGAGCTGTGTTGTCACATTCTCTTATCAGGATACATGATCTGCCATTTTAGGAGCTTTGAGGCAAACATATATCAACACATATTATTTGGTGGCCACACCTGAACCCAACATGACTGTATTGCTTCTCGTTCCTCATTGAATATTACCACTTTTATAATATCACAAACTGGAACTGGTAAAAAATGTTTTCTCCCTATTTTTCTTCAATTTTCAGAATGCCATTATATAGAATACATTTCAATGTTACTCGATGGAATATCAGTTTAAACACTGGAAAAAACTACATTGATAGGTAGAAAATATTGTCATATGTGTTAAAAAATATTAATTTTTTGCTGATATTTTGCATTATGCCTATCACAACACTCTTACTGTTGAGGACTAGGAGCTTCCAACCATGCATAACATATTTATTATGGGAAGAAAAGAAAAAAAACATTGTATTACACACACAATACTTGAATTTGTTGGGTTTTTCTCTGCTAAAAGCACCTAGAAAATGACTGTGTTGTATTTGGTGCTGTATAAATAAAGTTGAATCGAATACCTTATTCTAATTTAGAAGCATTTATTTGTAATGTCATCTTATCCAAAGGTTTAATTGTTCTTGCAGTCATTCATTTGTTCTCCCAATAAGGCCTTTTATACTGTCATGTATAAAATGTGCTATATAAATGATGTGGTGCACTTTGTGTAAATGTGCAATACAACCAAATTGAAACAGTTGTTTGAGGAATTAGGAGAATGTCTAACATGACAGAATGCAAATGTAGCATTCAACTTTGTCACTGCCACTCCGCTCCCCACTCGCTTTGCCAGCAGTTCATTCAGCGAAGGAACTGAAGTAATTTAAGTATTGATCAACTTTCTGTTGGGAGACTATATTAAAATCCAGAAAAGAAATGTTGGTCCTCTATTGCTGAATTCTTTTTTTTTTTTAATTAGGCACAACTTGAATGTAACAAGTCAACAGCAGACCAACTTTGCCTGTATTTTATGTTTATTTATCTATCGTTTTTTTATTAATTTAGTTTTAGTTTGAGCTGTGCCGTAAGGGGATTTAGTATTGTTCTTTCTCCACATGTAACGTAAAGTTGCAACATCTGTTTTTGTGTTTCTTTTAGTGGACCACAAATTAAAAACACAATGTCCTGCCCCGGTGTCTGACAGGAGGTGAAAGAATAAATGAATAAATAAATATATGTGTGTGCTAATAATAAATTAATTAAGTGACATATCCACTGGATTGGATTTACTGAGGCTCCCTCTGACATCCCTGAGGTAAATATAACTAGGTTAAATACATATGCAAAAAGTAGCAGTGGGAAATGCAAATGCCAGCATGCGTGCATACGTTAACAGAACGCAGGATGAAAAAGTTTCAGGAAACTGCCTCAAAATAATACTTACCGATATTGGATCCCAGAATTGTGTCTGGAGAAGGTAAGCCATGCTGAAATGAAGCACTTTGCATCCTCTGCCAAGTGGCAGCAGCAGCAGAGGCATCTGTGGCCAAAGTGATGCAATCCTCAGTGGCAGCTCGTCAACATTAGCTGGACTGCAAATGACACAAGGGCACTTATTACCCGTACCAATCAGTGCATTTGCAAATTTGCTAATACCACCTGGAAATGTCTACGCACTAGCTAAACCATCTCTCAAAGTGTTCTTTCTGGCATGTGATCAAAAAGTAGAGCAACGACTGAATGCCATTTTAAATGGTATCCTTTACTTATTTTTTTAATTATCTCTCTCTGTTGTTCATTGTATAAGCGGAAATGCCTGGTCTTATATTTAAAATATGTGGTGTGCAATTAAAGATTGAAAAATGGGATCAACTGATAAGACAATGTTAGTGCTCTTTATCTCGCTGCTGTTTAAATTTGGCTTGTGCGTACTTGTCTTCAGAGTTAAAGTGGCCTGTTCGAAACTGCATTTCATTTAGTAAGACCTCATTCTATAACCGCAAGGAAATGATGTTTGTTGCTACTCTTTTACTGAATCTTGATGGCGCATCAGTCCTCCACTGAGTCTTAAAGCCTATAAACTCACCCAGTGAATTATTAAACACTAAGTGATAAAATGTGAATGGTGTTGCCAGGGTGGCCATTACACATTTTTCCAGTGTTATGCGTCCGCGTCGGTCAGCGGAAGGCAGCCAGTTGCTTTTATTTTGGGAGTAGTGATAGTAGAGAGGTTGGTGAAGCTATCGATGACTTAAGATTCCCAAATGCATTCATCCACTGAAAATGCATTACATATAGATGCGCCTCTATTTCCTATTTATTATACATGTCCAAATGAAGCCATTTGTTTGGTAAGGACTCTCTAAAAGCTGCATACAACATTTCAAGATATTTAAGCTACGTGTTCATTTGAACATTTTTGGAAATTACCTCTTTAAACGATGAATGATGAGCGAGTTTGTGGCTGCACGAACCAGACATCTGACCCAAGATGCAAAATTTAGCGGGCTTGTGCATCAGCACTGGATTGCTGCTTGAAAGTTGTTCTGCAGTGTGAGCCGTCTACCCGAGTGCAGAGAACTAAAGATCTTGTACCGAGACAAAACTCTCAAGGATGGAAATACTTTAGCGAGGGTGATGAAAGACGTGCAGTGAGACAGGCTGCAAACAAAAAACCCAAGTTCCTTTTTGTCAGATTTTGAGTCAACACATTGCTCGACACTGATTCAAGGCTGTACTCATGTTTGAGCAACTGATCAACTCGGTGCTGCTACGCTCTCATGCTGACAGGATGGAGACGTCATGTATCCTTTCTGGTGTACAAAATGTGATGGTCATGATGACTTGTTCGCTGCACAATCCAAACCAATGACTCATACAAAGTTTGGGTGGAATTTTTCATTTAATAGTGACAGTGTCGCTGTAAATTTACTGGACAGAATCAACTGTGTAATGAGGTACTATGCCAGCATGACTTGCTCTGTAATTTATTCAACTATTGAGGATATATAAATAACTTTCATTCTTTTTTTGTTTGTTTGCTTTTTCTCTGGTTCAGGAGAATGCAGCTGTCATGAAGGTTATTCCCCCGATCCCGTCCATAAACACCTCTGTGTTCGCAGCGACTGGGGCCGGAACGAAGGGTAAGTCCCGTCCACTCAGTCTTCCACAGACTTGTACTTCAGTGACCTGACAAAATATTTTATAGTCCCTTCTCCATTAGAGCACTATATTAATTTTATGTTTAAAAAAAAAAATGTGTTCACTATGATGGATGGCCGATATTGAGCAAGTTACAAGTCCCTGTAAGTTAACTATTAAATTAAATTGAGAGCCAGAAAGGTAATGTGAAGACAAAAAACATCAACTGGCTTGGAATTGCAGATGTCACTGCACAAACACACACGTCTAACTGATCAGGAGATCAAAAAACTTCAACGGAAAAAAAATTAAAGTCACTCTAAAATCGAAAACAAGCCTTTTTCCCCGACTCTGACCTTGTTTGACAATTAGCTGGCTCTCTCAATCATCGGTCCCACATTGTTATTCAGCTGCACCTGTCATCTGCTGGATTCAGTCCAGATGCTGATCAGATTTCTACTCCCCGGATTTGGAGAAGTAGCAGCAGACAAACAATCATTTCTATCCAGCTCAGAACATTAAATCACAGAGGTTGGGTTTTTTTTCCCGTGACATGGTTTGGCCTATATGGCATATATATCTATATAGATACAATTTGTCGTACATTCTACGACCTTTATACATACCTGTGGCATCACCATGTATTTGTGAATGTATCTTTTCAATCTCTTCTTACTTTTATTTTCTTCTTCTCCCAAGTCCTTGGCCGTATGCTACATTGGAGAAGGGCTATGACCTAGTTACAGGAGAGCAGGCCCCAGAGAGGATCTTCAGGTGAGTCCTTCACTTCTGGTGGATCTCTTGAGTGCATGACCAGTACTTACCATCTGTGACTTTTGTGGACACACCATTGAAGCGGTGGTGGTGGTGCTCGTGGCTTCAGCTTGTGTGTGTTTGTGTGTGACAGAGCATAGCGATAAGCAGCTGGCAGATACACATACACACAGTAGGGCGGATGCACAAATATACCCCACGCTGGGGCAAAAGTCTCACGGATTGAATCTTGTGGGTGGAGAATGGCCCCGGGAGCAGTCCTGGGTCGAGTCCTTTCATGCTTTTACTGCCATTTTTGTTACTCTTCTCATTCTTGATGAGGTCATTGTGTCTGACATTTTTCAAGAAGTGCAAAGCCCAAAGGACCCATTCACCATCACCCAGCTGTTCATTTTGGAGCTTTCTTAATACTCCGTGCTACCAACCCCACACCAGTAGTACAGAAACACTCTTCTGCTTTTTTTTTTTCCCTCAGTGGCTTTATAAAAAAAAAAAAAAAAAAAAAAAGTTTCTGTGCTTATTTCTTCATCCAGTGTTTTTATCTGTGGAAAAAAGGCGTGCAAAAGAATAGGCTTTGGTTTTGTGGAATCTATCTTGATTTCATGCTCCCCACTCCTCCAGTATGTAGGCCGGAACAGTTCTTTGTCACAATAATCTCGCTCCTCTTCACACTAACCTTGCAGAGTTAGCTCCTCAGCTAGAGTCCACTGTAAAAAAAGTGTAAGTAAAAGACATAGTAAAACCACAATATTTGTTCAGTGCAGAAAAAAAAATACACATTTCATCTTTGAGCTCTGCACTCACTGCCAGTTAAAAGCACTATAGTACATTGGTTATGGGACTCAGGCTGCACCGGCGTCTTCGCACACAAAAGGCAGCAAGCAAACTTGCTCAGATGAAGCACAGTGTCAGCCCAGGGTTTGTGAGAGAAAAATGATGAAAGCGCAACCGTATACACATAGAGCTGAAGAGCACAAGTACAGTCAGCCATGCACACACGGATACAAAAGGCTAACAAAGTGGGTAAAAGATGCAGGAACCAAGTGGAAAACCTACACTGAGTTGGAAAGTTTGTTTCACTGGAGCTGAGCTGAGGAGTCGGACAAAATACTCTAATGCTCTTAAGCTGGACAGATTCAGTCCTACGACAGGGAGAAGAGGAGCTTAGTGGCAACACGGATTGGTTTCACAGAGGGAAAGCTTAGAAAACCACCTCGTCCCTTTTTCACTCTAAGAACAGTGAGAAAATGAGCATCCTGTGATCTGAAGGGCTACATTAAGAATAGATTTGAGTCAAATTTATTTTGAGCTGTCAGACAGTGAGGGCAGGACAGGATGACTGTAATCATTTGATTCTTTGATTCCACAGTCACCAGTGTTTTGTACAAGCATGTAGTCTTGGAAATTAGAGGAGAGTGCTCCAGTAAGCAGGTCTTGAACATAAAAAGACTTGTTTGTCTGGTTGTATGTCGGCAACATTTAACAGTGAACAAAAAAAACTAACAAGACATGAGTGAAAGGTGAACAAAAATCTATAACGCAGCAGTGAAATTAGATCACGTGATTTAGTCTAATGCTCTAATTTTTGCCAAGAAAAATCACTGATGTGTGATTTCGCACCATCTGAGATTTTCAATCTGCGATGTCCGCATGTATTAAAAGCACATGAAGCACAAACAGCCTTCGCTTTTCACAAGGTGTTGTTATCCTTTAGGCAACAAATCTAACCCTCCCCTGCTGTGGGTATTCATATTCACTCAGAAAAGCATCTCTGGTAAAAACCATATTATTTTACACCATGCTGACCAGTCACCATTAGTATACAGTACTTGTCACACACACACAACATGCCAAAGTGTTGCACCACACATTACATTTAAAGAAAACGGAGACCGGACTTTTTTAATCAGGTATAAAGAAAAACCCAGAGCTCCCCAGCTTCTTCTAATGTGTTCCTCCAAATCCAATTCTACACCCAACTGTGCCATAGATGGACCACATGTGAGTGTAATAGACTAATAGCTCTCCATTCAATGTAGTGCTACTGTGGTTGCAACATTAGCTGAAAAATAGAGTATTGCTTTCAGATAAACTTTTTTTTTTTCATCAAATGTGTTCATTTATTGACTCAGAAATGTATTTGTACACACTCTTCACTCTTTCACCATATATTTTGCGATATATATAACCCTACATGTCCATCACTCCTAGATTAATATGTTCCCTAATCCACCGAGCCGTGCTTTATTATACCTTCTCTTCATGTGGAAGTGTCAAATTGTTACCAAAAAATAACAAAAAACTGTTCATATGTTTGCATCTGCTAAGTGCTTTATCCAATTTAAATGAATGGGGCTAGAGCACATAGTAAAGACACATGTTCACAACTTTATACCAAACAAAGCTCATGCACAATTTTAGACTGTGAAAGAAAGTTCTAATGTCACAATATGCACAATGATAACATGCAAATTTCACATAGAAAGACCGTAACTGGGACTGAACAGGGGTTTTCTACATCACTGTGCATCCCTATTAATGGCATTCATATGAAAATATACAATGTTTAAAACAAAAATATGTACAAATGTCCTCAGTCTTTTAAGTGTACTTTTTAAAAATAAAATGTATGATGTTGTTGGATAGGATGTCTTGTCTCTGCGTCGCACAATATGCACTTGGGTGCGCTTGCAATACAAAATGTCACAATAGAACAGTGTTGAAGTTCATTCCTGTCTTGTGGTCATGTCAATACAGATCATTCTACAGTCTGGGCCAAGGTTTGTGGCTGCCAGTCAGTAAGAGCTTTGTCGTGCCACCGGTGGAGCTGTCAATCAACCCAGTCGCCAGCTGTAAGACGGACGTGTTGGTTACCGAAGATCCGGGGGAGGTCAGGTCAGTCTGTGACGGCGCACAGCTCCGCACTCAGTGCTACTGTCTGTTTTTGAACTCTCCGAGGTGGGCCACACTTCGTGCATATTGAATTCTAAACCTCTGCTGAACAGTTGGAGTGACACAGAAATACTTTGTAAAGCTTCTTTGTGTCGTGTAGTGTGTAATCCCTAATAATATGGCTTTATAAAAAAAAAAGAAGAAAAAAAAGTCTATGACGTCTCTGGAAGACCAGCCAAGTGTCAATATTAAGTCTGACTTTTTGACACAATTCCATTACACATGACAATCCTAAAAACTCAAACCACCACTCAAACTCACAGAAACTGACAGCGTGAAATGTATCTTGCCTCTGGCATTTACACTGGGAATACTGTACGCACCACATTTGTATGTGTCCTAATAAATATGTATCCAGCAGAAGCATTTGTCCACCTTGTACAAATAGAGAAAACATATTTGAGGTTCTTGAATTCTCCAGGTGTTCTCAATGTCAAGGTTCACTGTTACATTTTAAGCAGCATTGATAACTCAGGCTTTGTCCACACATCAGGGACCAGAGAAAGAAATCCAGACGAGACAGTTGTGTCAACAAGGTTATGGATCTGGCAGTTCCGCAACGCGACGACAAAATATTGGCAACGTAAAACTTGTGTTTTTCTAAGCCAACCAAACAAACGAGCACTGGCACACACCAAATGTGGCTGAACAGCACAAAGCATGTCAGAGCATCGGTTACAGATTAAAACAATCGCCCATCTATAAAATCCAGCTGACATCAGGCTGCAGTAATGTTCCATCTGAAAATCCGCATTATCTCTCATTGCTGCATAAATCACACACAGTGTAAAACACAGACTTGTGAAATTAAACAAATATACCTCGGAATCCTGATAATACATCATTGGTTTTGTTACCCAACAAAGTGACACAAATACACAAGATGATGATTCGTTCCTGCCTCATTAAGCAAATCCTCAAACCACACTCTCAAAGGAAGTGAATAAATTGATCAAGCGCTCACATTTTTGAGTTGTACAAAATCTCACAACTTGACTTTTTTGTTTTTATTGTTTTAATCCACTTTGGAACATTTATGCAGCAACTGGCTCACTTCCTTCTTTCAGTCTGTGGGGTGTCTAAACATTTTCCACAGCGGAAAAATACATTAAATTATGTGATTAGACATAATTTAAAGAGTTAAAAGTATGAGCAGACAGTATGGTTTTAATATATGTGTTTCAAAACGGTTTGACATATTGAATGTTTATTTTAGCTTAAGTCTTTATAGCACACTCATTGAAATAATTCTAATTGGAAGGGTTCAGTCTTGGTGTATTCAGGTGTATCTTTGTATTTTCCTTTTACAAAAACATCAGAAAAAAAGTTTACATAATAAGTTCAACATGAAGTTATGATCCAGGTGGTTTCTGTACAATAACACATGCATTTATGTTTTTTTTCTTCACATTTTACATTTACTATGTGCTCTTTATTTTGTTCTTACGGGTTTTAATCTGGAATGAATGCTTAAGTTACCTAATAGAAGGTTTAAAAAAAACATACTTTTGCCCAAAGACAGAGACTCACTGAGCCCATTTGAAAGCACAGTAAAAATCCAATCATCACCCGATTTCTGGAGGTATCAGATTATTTACGTCAACATGCAAACAGCATTATGTGATATGCTTTATCGGACAGCCGTTATTTGATTATGATGAATCGGATTAACACTCCTATTCTGGTGTCTTCCTGCATGTGTACCTTTTAACAACATATTGTGTAGCAGAGGAAAATCGACAAAGATCTCAAAAGGAGAAAAATGCCATTACAAATGAAAGGGAAAACCTGACTATAGCTGCCGCCATGTCCAAAGAGATGAAAGATGTCTTGGAAATTATACAATGTTTGACTCTTAATTTACATGTAAATCAGATGTTTTTCATTAACACATTTCTAAAGTACATGAAATGCACAGGATGTGATTATTAAAATACTGTAATCGAATGATTGAGTTTTTTTAACGTACTTTTTATAATTTTCTTTCATGTAAACTGGCTCACTGTCAAACCTTGATTTCCTTGGCTCAAATTGAAGAAATACACAAACAAACTGGGCGGTTGTTGTCCATATAGGCATATAAAAAGTTACTTCTGCTGATGAAGTGCTTGTCAAACTGAACTTGTATGTGTGATGCTTTGTATAGAGAGAACTGTGAAATAATACATTAAATATAAATCCACTTGTGAGACAAAAATAAGTGTCTGACTCTCAACAAGATAATGAGCTCAAACTTTAAATAAAGAATTGCAAAGGTCACTCAGGCAGATATGTGCTTTGCTTGGTGTTTGCTAAGCCAGTTCTATACTTACATTATTCATTTCATTTGATTTTGCGTTTAACCATAGTATGTTGAGGGTTTCTTGAAATCTAAAATACTAAGTAGATTTTTTAAATATATTTTTATAAAAACTAAAACTTATTTATCCCCTGATTGGTAAATGGAGGAATAGCTGCTGTGTTGATTGTGTTTTCCAAGGACTTTCATCCTTGCAGTGCTAAATCTTTTTTTTTTTCCTGGTTAACTGGCTATTGATTTTGGTTGACTCCTCCACGCTCTGCTTGGTCAACAGGGAAAATATCACAGTTGTATTATTTTGTATCTAGGTTCATGTTGTATTTGTGCTCTTTCAGTATCTCTGAGTACTCAAAAGACGTGCCTCTCTCACCCTTATCATAATTTCTGTATTTTTGATGAGTGCACCGTGTAATTTATTATGGAATTCACCTATCTACCAACCCTGGGGCCTGACTCGGTAATCAGCACCTTGAAGAGGTAGAAAAAGCAGAATCAGTATGAACATGCGTTTCTGTTTTCTATTTTCACTTTGAATCTTCTTTCCTCAAAATCAATTTTAATTTTCTCTGCACAGGCATAGGAAAGTGCCCACTTTCAGTCATATTTATTGCACACATGTGATAATGAGTTTGTGGGTACTTTCAACACTCACAAAACAATGAAAAGAGGCCCTTACGTAATGCAGTGTGGCACATTATCACCTTCTGAGTTATTTGTGGTACGATCCAGATCCAAATCAATTTGGCCTACCTATCAGTCCCTCCATCATATGTGACTTTTAATGAATAGGGGTAATGTCCTTACACTTTAAAATGACCACTTGGAGAAGTGGACACAGGCCGGCACGTACTCCTGCGGTGATTACAACTGACCTGTGATGACTAAAAGCGCACTCAGTCTGGGGAGGTTTGATCCTGTGATAATGTTCCCCCTGCGAATCAGCGACTTCGCTCATGCAGCAGAGGACAGAGGCAGCAGAAGGAACTTTTATGGTGTTGATGCTTTTAAATTTGAAGAATAATTATTGTCCTCTATCTCAGCGTGACAGTGTAGGTCGACATGTAATACTGTGCGACGAGTCGCATCATTCCAGCGTGTCACCCAGCTGCTATATCAGACCGAAAGTATTTTCTGCAAGTGGGACAAGCAGCAGTGAACCGAAAATGCATCCGACAATTGAAAAGCTATTTGTTCAGCAAAAGGCTCACTTTGCATTTGCCTTTCATTTGTAACACAGAAGCCCAAAATTGCCATAATCAAAAAGTAGACTCTTTTTTTTTGTCATTTAAAAAGTTTTCTTCTTCTTCTTCTTCTTCTTCTTCTTCTTCTTCTTCTTCTTCTTCTTCTTCTTCTTCTTCTTCTTCTTCTTCTTCTTCTTCTTCTTCTTCTTCTTCTTCTTCTTCTTCTTCTTCTTCTTCTTCTTCTTCTTCTTCTTCTTCTTCTTCTTCTTCTTCTTCTTCTTCTTCTTCTTCTTCTTCTTCTTCTTCTTCTTCTTCTTCTCCTCCTCCTCCTCCTCCTCCTCCTCCTCCTCCTCCTCCTCCTCCTCCTCCTCCTCCTCAAATTGTATGTATATATATATATATATATATATAACTGCACAAAATCACACATTTTTATCAACTTAATGAAATTGCCTCAGGGGCAAAGAACTTTCAAACTAGCTGGGCGCATGCTGAGTTTGACATGAGAGATCGTAACACGCCCCCTTGATTAATTAACCAGCGTTTCACTTAATGTTGTACTTTGAATTGTATCGCAATCAGTGATAGTGAGCGAAAACGAGGCCATGTAAAATAAAAATAAAAATTTCTGTCACATATGGATTTGATTCTGAATAATTATAGCTCAAGTCAAAGGAAACTCTGGTGTTTATTTATTTATTTTCTTTTCTCAAGCAATCATTTATTTTGTGCTTTTTTTTTTTATGAAACTACCTTTTCAGTTCAACCTTGCCGGCATCAATCGACCTTGCAGCATTATACTTTGAAACGCACTACAAATTGAACACTCAATGAAAGAGCAAGAACCTCACTTGTATTTACTTTGCAGCCTTTGCATTAAAGCAGCTTAAGGTGTTCAAAAGTAGAAGGACATATGTCCATTAGTGCACATAACTCAGAAATTACTCTCAATTCATTCTAATTGAAATATGTAGCAAAACTATTTGACTTCCATTAAGAAAATAGTGTCTCTCGCTTTAAGTTCAAAGGATAAATTGTATCTGACATTTGAGCAACTGGAGCATCGATCAAGCGTAAAGGATGCTGGCAATCTTTGAAAACAATGAAGAAGAAACACACAGTGTGCGGGCCTGAATAAAAGCCCACTTCAACCAGAATGATAAGTTAATGTTCTGCATTCAGATGATGATTCGTTCCTGTAGCTGTTAGTAGAATCTGTCAGATTGTCATGAATAATGCAGACAACTCATTATCCGAAGCATTTTTATTTCTATTTATTTATTTATTTTCTTTTTTTTTTTTTTGTGGGACAAAGTCCCATGAGAGCTGACGGGAGTTTCTGGCTGATGCACTCTCCCAAAGGGTTTATGTGTGCATTGATGTCGTCAGTTCGTCACGATAGACACGGTGATGTGAAAAATGGAGAAATGCACCGAGGTTGTGGCTTTTAAATGGATGCCTCTCCGCTCCACGTCTGCCCTTCAGCCCGCTCACACTACGCAATTAAATTTATGCTGTATTAGAAAGATAAGTGAGTGTGAAGGCAAGTGTCACCTTAAAATTAGTTTGTTCTCCTATGTTTCTTTGAAATAAGTTGGTTTCACAATTATTTGCTCAGTTTACAATATAACGGGAGTTTAATGCATGTCCCTCTGGGTGTAATAAAGTATTTATATTATATTCTTATTATGTTATTCTGTAACAGTACATTTTATCCATAATCGAGTAGAAACAACCACTTTTCTGTATTTTTGCTTCAATTAGACATATAACAGTAACTCATTTGTGTTTTTTATTGTATATAATAATAATAATAATAATAATAATAATAATAGTTGTCGTCGTCGCCGTCGCTAGTTTTGCAGTAGTGCAGTTCATTTATTTATGTATTTATTCATGCATTCTTTACTCAACATATAGATTATAATTTGTGATTTAATTTCACTTTCATTGTTGGATAAAAAAAGGTTGTAAACATCACACAGCTTTCCAAACTAAGTTCAGACGCACTTAATCATCAGTTGAACACACTTCCTCTCCCAGAAGCCATCGTGTGTGTATGTTTACCACACACATACATACACACTCCCCATCCATGCTTTCAAGGCAACCATGCCAGCAAACACCTTTCCCCGGTGGAATCCCCCCCTCCCACCCCACCCCACCCATGGGAGCTACACCTGCTGGCAAGCCACACAAACAACATAGTGTCTATAGTGTATAGGATACACAACACTTCCTCCAGCACAATCCTCTGCTGGATTCGCGAGAGATGTTCAAGAACCAGAAGCAGGATCTGTGACCACCAGATACACAAGAGACAAAACAAAACAAACTTTATGTACCATAAATGCAGTACATGTTTCTTTCACAGGATACATGCAGCCATAGCCTCATGTTCGACATGTGCGTGGGAACACACAGATTGCACTCACCACTGACTGACAGCCACAATGTACTAGGTTTGGCCCACAGTGCAATGCTTGATTCATATTTTGAAAAATGGTCATTATTCATTGAACATTTTGAGAACCCTGAGAACATCTCTTCCAGTGTGACTTATATCTCACCTGTTCCAAAATATGTGGAGAGATGACAGCTGGGAAAACATTAGTGTAATGTAGGACTGGCCTGCCAGAGAGTCCAATCTAGCCCACAAGATTAAGTTTACCAGCCGTGAGAAATTATGGCAGTAAATACAATAAATATATATATATATATATATCGGGATTACTACACAGTACTGATAAGATTCATACATACTCTGTATCATATGCCATGTATATTACATTACATTAAATAAAAAAACAATGTCCGCCCTTCATCATAGGATTACAATATATTGGCTAAACATGTACCTTTAAAATAATGATATTAAATTGCGAGTAGTATAGTCATTTTTCCAAACATAGACATAACTGTTGCTCAATTTAAGTTTGTAATACCATGAATGAAGCAAAGTAATACCATTTTCCCCAATGAACTTATTTTTTTCTAACTATAAAATCTAGAGTCTAAGTTGTTTTTTGGGTTTTTTTTATTGAAGTTTGGCAAGTTTGGTGAGGATAAATAGTTCCGGCTCAGACAAGCAGTTTCAGGGTCAAGCTTGGCCTCGGGTAATCAGGTGCTTTAAGTGTTTGTGCTTTCCAGTTATTCATGCATCCCCTGAGGATTTCAATGCAACACTACTTAAAACACGGCCTTTACTGGGAATTTTTTGTTGTTGTTGATTCATTTCAGTTTTCAGTATCAAAGAGGAGATGGTGTAGAGGGGGTAAAGCCAGAACAAAACAAACTAAAGTGCCTCTTTGGTTTTATTCAGACTACAAACCATCTTGTTGCTGTCATTTTGATTTGCAGTCCAAATGCTTCACCAAATAGCTTGTTAAATTATTCATTTATATAATCATGGTTGAAGTATATTTTAAAGAGCAATCAATTATAAACCCATCAAGCCACTTTATATCTGAAAATATTTTTTTCTACTTATCCCCCTATACTTCCACTTCAACTCAGCTTTTCTTTTTTTTTTTTTTTTTTTTTGGTTTGTTTTGCTGTTATTTAGCTCACACAGCAAGCAATTAGCTCTCTTATCTTATCTCATCCTGTTATATTTTCTTATCGTACTCAGTTGCTGGCATTGTAAGCCAGATACTCCTGGAAGAAGATACATGCTGGTAAATCCGCATGCAATACCGCGAGGCATATTTTAATACAGTGAACATAAAAGAGACAAAAATGGGTCATCAAAACAATAAAAGGGTCTGGTTTTGCAGTGTGTAGCAGTTACCATGCATTTATTGTTTCATCTCTAAAATAGATTGTATCAGAAATGAGGCAGTCAGTCGTATATGTGGCACATTTAAAGCAATAATCAGTTAACAGATGCCTCTTCTGGTAAATAAAAAATAAACAACAAAAAAGTGACACAAAAGGACTGGTTTTACTATTTTTTTGGTCTATACTTGTGTCAGTGTTTAATTCAGACTGAGACCAAAAATGTCACTGCATTTACTGCTTGAGGACATTATTATTAGTTAGGGCTTATTTAGCACTTTATGTCTATATGTTTGTATCCACAGCTTTATTTACCTCAACTTCTATTTTTTGGTTTCCATTCAGTGTTATCTAATATTACCCTGACAACAAACATCACAATGTACTTTGCCTTGGCCCTTTATAGACTGTACTCAAAGATCAGCATTTCTTTGGTCGATAAGTAAGTGTTAATAACCTTGTGACACTTTGTCTCAGTGATTTATGACCTTACTTGCTGTGATCAAGTGAACCATCAAAATTATGCGAGTGCCAATAATCCAGTGCAGCGGTAAAGGGACAGACCGGTGAAACTGAGTATATTAATCCATTCCCTTTCACTCCCAATCACTGTTCAAACAATGCGCTTCATAACTAAAGAGGCCAAGCTAATAATTGATGCATCACTCATTGTTTTATCACTTAGGTATACCTGCTTTTGTCACCCGATAGATTTTTTTTCCTCCATGATTTCCAAAAGCCTAAAGAAATGCACACTATTCATTGACGGAGGTGGCTGATGAGAGTCAGCATATTTGTGCGTGTGGGGGGGGGGGGTAGTTGGAACAAGAGCATTAATCAAGTGCAGGGGCAGACCAATAACGGGCTCTGTAATCATGCTGGAGCAGCGCTCTAACTTTAGGCTGCGTCGCCTGGCCATTCATCATCTGGAAATGCAAGAGGCAGAGAGGGAGATTAATAACAAGTGCATTAGTCAGTGTTTAGATGCAACCAATGTGCTTCTGGGTCAAGTGACCGAGTCACAGTGCCAAAAGAGATGATCTTGACCAACTAATAATTTGCAGATACCAAAAGACACTTTACCAATGTGCAATAGTTATAATACATATGATTTAAACAGGTGGGGTTTCTTTATGAAGTTAAGGTAAACACGTGTTATACCACTTTAAACATTGCCTAATTCCTTCCAGAGGCATTAAAAAACTATACTTATTGGGAGTTTTTGTCTTTTTTTTCCTTCTGCTCTATCTTGTTCTAGACAGCTAAGCAATGATTTTGTTTTTCCCCCCTCCCCTATTATTCATCTATAACTCACCACAGAAGCAAAGTCAGTTAGCATGCACCGCACAGCTGAGGCAAACCATTATTTTGTCTTACCTTCCCCACCCTCTGTTTTCCTCTGAATTAAGGAGTCATTTGTCAGTGGTTTGAGTGCCTGGCAGGAGGAACGGCTGCTCAGAATGCCACGTGTTGCTCGTCCAATTCAGAAAGAATTGAGTTGCCAAGTAAAGCAAAAAAAAAAGACAGCAACAGAGACAACACGGGAGACTGAAATATCATTTTCACTATGACTTTGTGACTGCAAACCAAGTGTTTCACCTGGGCATATTCTGTAAAACATAACAAGGAACTGGGCTCTTAAAAAAAAAAAAAAAAAAAAAAATGCATTCTGGGCAGAGAACTGTCACTTGATTCCAGCATGGCCTCTAACACCTTCTACTACCTCGACATTTGTAATGCTAATGAAGGAATCCTCATAGTAACGAGTAATCCACGGTAGCTCATGTAGCTCAAGAAAGTGATCATTTTATTTGAGTGAATCTTAGTAATATGTTTTAAGCTCTATAATATTTCTGCTACCAATAGAGACAGTTCTATGTTGCTTCTACAAAATAATCAGTTACGTCAGGGGTGACAAATATAAAGCCCATGGACAAAAACTGGCCCACAAGAGGCTCCAATCTAGCTAAACCACGAGGCAAATTATAAAAAGAAAGTTCAAGGAAAAAATTGATTATTTTGCTCACATTTCTTAAGAGGAGCAGACACGACACAACACAGAGACTCGAGCTGAGATTTTAGTGATGCTGCCATGAAAGCTAGATACCTCACTGCAAGCAAAATAACATCTCTATCAAAGTCAAAACTTTGTAAAAAAAACATGCATAATGTCACAGCTATAAGTTTTAGGACATTTCCGTGTATTTTGCACAGGAATGCGTCATTAAAATTGGCTTTATGTTGAGGTTGTTGTAATTTTCAGTAGTAGTTGTTTTGGGAAAATGTCAACATTTTCATCATGTACACCCTGCGCCACAACATAGCTCAGAAATTTCCAAATAATACTGTCATGCTGGACAGAGTATTCAAAGAGTGTCAGGACTCTTTGTTGATAGAGATCCATTTGAGAAGGGACAACGCTTTCATGTCCGTATAAAATGGTGCTGCAGAGGTTATCCACACCAATGCTATGGTCTTTGTATCACAGTGACGTCAGTAAAATACAGATAATAGATAATAGACCTGCTCATGCTGTGATTACCCATTACATGTTGCACTTTTTATCTTTTATATTTATTTATTTTTATATATCTCTTTAAACATTTTCATTATTCAACATAAACATACTTTTTTTTTTTGTCATTGCTTTTTCTACCATTTTGTTCCAATAAAAAGTGTGTGAAAGCTTGTTGCATAACCTCCAACAATAGGTACACAAGCTTAGACACCGGTGATACTGTTTCACTTTCCATTACACAGCCACATGAGCGTTTCCCTTTTATACACCTGGAGTGAGCCCAACTGTACGCAGCCAGAGGGTGATTTGTCACTTCTCCCACAACCGCTGGCACATCTCGCCACAGACATTTCCTGGGAGGGAGCGAGTCCACCATCTATCAATGGAGCCAGAGCTGTGCATAATGATGAACCCAAGTGCATTTTGTTGGTGCCTCTCAACTTCATGCACCACATCATATACCCAGGCTTGCTTATTAGGTTTTGCAATGGTCTTCTCCATCAGATTTGCAGTGTCCTTTACTCTCTCTATTTTGTAAACCATTCAGATCACACAGTAGGAAGATGTGCCTTTATTGTCTATTCAGGCACACTGAATGTGGACATCTGACTTGGACATGTGCACGTTGTTGCCTCTGCTGGCTTTGATTTCCATCCAGACCCAGCTTCAGCCGGTATTTGGATGATGTTGATGTTTCCAGCTCGACTGCTCTGTTTATCTCTACATCAGAGGATTCACAGCTGTGTGTGAAACAGTGTGAAACAGTGTGACACCGTATCCCAAAGGCAAAGTCCAGTCGGCCGTGCCCCTCCACCGTCGAGGAGGAGAGGAGGACAGTCTTAAACTGTGAGACTGAGATGTTTTTGGCATCTTACAAGTGTTTCAGGTCATGCTTTTGAAAGACCGTGTTGAGAAACGAGAAGGGAATCTTGACTTTGCCATGTGTGGCCAGAACAAAGGCATTTGGCTTTTGAACAAGGCTTTGTGACTAAAGACGGGCTTGGGAAAGAAGTGGTGAGGCTCCGCTACAATGCTTGCTGGCCCTGATGAAATAAAACCGTTTAAAATAGACTTTGATTTTTCACCCTGAATCCTTCTACAATGGGTCAATCGAGGTTGTTCAGATAAGAATCGCGGTAAGAAAAAAACCTTCAGTCTCTTCTCTCAAAGGGATACAACATCTAAAGCCCGGACCTCAAAGCAGAGCCAGGATGCCAGGAGCATGTGGTAATTTTCCAGGTAGAGGTTGACAAAATTGAAAAACATTTTTATTTTATTTTTTTTTAGAGTTAACTTCTTTGCCTCACTTGTTACTCTTCAATAACTTGTTTTATGCCTATCCATTGTATGTCTAAGATTCGTGTGAAACCACAAGTATGTTTCTGTTACTGGTTTCCTTTCATTTCACTTCAGAGTTATTTGTTTATTTGTTACAGACGTTACTGCAGCTCAGAGTTGATGGTTGATGCATTTGGGCCCAGTGGCAACAACAAACATATCAAACAACCCCTGGGCATCAAAGCAAATATAAAAGCAACTGTGGATTTTTCAGTTACTTTCCATTTGTGTTTGTTTGTAGAGCGAGTCCGGCTCTCATTTCCAGTGGTGATGCGAGAAACACTAGAATAGAAATGCTTGAGTAAATATAATTAAATGCCTGCATTTAAGATACCCTGTACTGGCTGTGGCTGGTTGACCAGAAGGTTAATTACCCACTGTGTCTTCCAAGATATTTACATCTTGTCATAGAACCCGACAAAAGAGTAAAGTATGCAGCATTTCTGCATATTCTAAACCACATTTCTCGTGGTTATTTGTGTTTGAAGAGGTAGTATATAAATGACCGAAAACATTTTACCAGTCCCTATGTACGAGCAATATTCAGTTTCAATACAAATATGTGTTTTTCTGAATTCATCTGCCGAGTTGAAATTGTTAATATCCGGCTTTAAATATAGTCTCAGATCACAAGGTGCAGCAGTAATGGTCAATTAATGGGCTTTTAAGTCGCAGAGGACCATAAGGTCAGAACATGTCATAGATTATTAAAGTAAATAACCCAGAATCTATGAAGAGAGCGGAGGAAAAGTCTTGACCGATAGGTTAATTGCTTTGTGTTGCTGTTTGTTTACACCACGTTTTGAGACACTGAGGAAAGGGACTGATTTGCAAAACTTTCCACCCTGTGAGACGCAGTGAATTTGCAAAAAATAGCAAAGAGAGATTTGATGTGTTGGTAAACTATAATACCTCACCATAAAAAAAGATATGCCGATTTTGGGATGAGCTGCCATAAATCTGATGTAAAAATAAAATGTTACACGGGGATAAAAACACCCTTACTCGAAAAAGTAGAAGTTGTTTACCAAAATTCTACATTCTCATCACAGATAGAAATCAAAAAGTGGATGGTTTGTCCTCTTACCACTCCATTACATATGCACATACAGTTATGGGAGGTATTGGAGTATTGTCACCTTTTGAATTACTGCCAAGCACTTGATTTTCATCTTTTCTTTCCCCAAGTCAATGACATCTATGGCCATATAGGATAAACTTTGCAAGACAAATGACCTTGTGATGATTCACACTTTCTTTCAAGTGTTAACAGGATCATCAAGGTGTGCACTGTTGGTTTAATGACCTTTTTTTTTTTTTTGTATTTTCTTTAAAATGACATTGGCACGTAGGCACATAAAGACATAAAAATATACACAAGGAAAGTGACAGTGACGGTACTGCAAAATTCTGCTTGCACAGCAAGTTGTCACTCTTCCTATCATCCATGATGTTGTTGCTGTTTGTAGAGTCAAGTCACCCTTAAAACGCACTGTTGTCCCTGTGGTCCCATTGCTCGAGACAGTGCTTTTGTTTTATTGCAAACAAAAACACAGGGGTTGCTTACCCTTCAGTCTTTGTGGCAGCAGGCATACACAATATAGTGTATGTGCAAGGTGAAGCATGCTGAAGAGGATAAAACCCCAAGCACACCGTATAAGTAAAGTTGATTTTCCTCCAAAATGTCAAGGTTCAGCATTTAAACTGAAAGCCTCCTGATTTCCTCGTAAGGAATTTTTTTATCACCAGCAGCACCGACACATGCACACAGATCAAACAATCTCTAACCTCCTTCAATCCAAATTTGAATTTGGTCTTGACTGACCTATTTTGAATATAACTGACAGATTGTTGTAAACAAGCACTCATATTGTATGATATTATATGAATATGTGACATCCATGTGTTTGGTGATGCCCACATGTCTCATTTGTAGGGTTATAGGATGAAAAAGGTGCTTCAGATATTAATTACTGCAGACGTTTGAGTCAGTTCGCTCCATCGAAGACTCTGGAGGTTTGCATTTAGCATCTGACTCAACATATCACGATTAGCTTCAAACCTAAAACCTTCAAATGAATGAAGTACAAGTAGATCCTACAAGCTAATAGTTGTGATAGGCTGTGTTCATCTCAGACCAGGCCGGATAAGAGCGGCTTCATGTGAAACCGGAAAACTTTTGTCGGGTTTTGGGGTGTCCGTTTAAACAACTGAAAACATAACTTTTTGAAAATGATCCGAGTCCATCTTTGCGTGAACTGGGAAAAAAGTTTTCTAAAATGCTACTACAATGCATGCGTCGTAGTAAATTGTTCTTATGCGCATGCGTGAGAAGATGGACAATCACAACAGTTTTATTGTTGAGAATCACCCATAATCGTAGTCTAGCACCCTCGTCTGTTCATACAAATGTCCGTGTACTTGCCATTGTTGATATTTATCATGTAGTGTTCTCTGTGTGCATGTGTGTGTGGCTTCATTACTAAAACAACCAATGGCACCAACTTGTGGCTCATATATTTTCAACATTTGTGCCATTTCCATGTAAACAGACATCGTCTCCGAAACGTTCTCAAGTAAATGCTAAACTTTTCTCAAATGAAAACGCAAAAAATAGTTATTTTGATTTGAAACGTCATGTAAACGGGGCCTCGGTGTAGGTTGGTATATATGAATGTGGTTTGTACATTCCTCTTATGGAGTGATTATATTTATGATATATTTTCATTTTCTAGATGAACGCCCACACTCACAACAACATCATATTAACAACCTCTGACTCCAGCACTGCAGCTGTATTGTCATCCCCCTGCGGTATGATCACCAAGTCGCTGTTCATTGTGTGCATTTTATGTTTGACTGGCTTAACTGGGTGTCTGCAAACCACAGCCAGCATGACCCTCTTGTTCCTGAGGCCCCCCTGTGCTGTTGTGATGCAAAACTTGGCATATCACTGGGAGCTGAATTTCAAGCTATTTTTACAGTGACCTGGCAACTGTTGATAATAGAAGCGCTGACACGATCAACAGTCGAGCGGAAGGTGTCAAAAATTCACCAAAACAGTGTTGAAATGGCGAGAAGCGAAGTGAGCGTCTGCATTGACTTCGAAGGGTGCTTTTTGTATGAAAGCCGCATTGGATTCCGAATATAAAGTGACTATCACTCTTACAATAGTGTTTCTTGAACTATGAATAGATACAATGCCAAATAGCTTGACTTATTTCTATTTTCATTATTTCATTTATTTTTTTCGAGATGGAGTTTTGTAAGAAATACTTAAAGTGTTAGTGTAAAGGAAGTTTTACTGTTTAAAATTCCCTTTATGTGTTATTGTTAACAGTACTTTTGATAACATTTGTGCATAACAATGTAATTAATTAAAGAAAAATCATTAGATTACAAATTTCACTGATTGTCCAGCACAATATTAATATTTTTATTTTAATCTTTGTCAACACTTCACCATTATTTGAGGCTTTCCAAAAATACCAGTGCAACCCAACAGTATGAGTTCAGTGGTTCTTAATTTCTATACAGACGGACACATTTTTAAAATTAAGGAATTCCACTTGATACCTAGTACTTTTAATTAAGCAATATATGTATTTCACTCAACTGTGTATGTAAAGGTAAAGTCAGTGTTCTTTCTTAAAAATATAGTATTTTTATAAACACATTTTAAAAGTATTTAGCATGTAATGCACAAATTTACCAGTTTATTATTTCACTTAGTTATGTTTAATCTAACCAGTATTTATTGCATGCTAAGTTACACAATTATATAGTACGATCATAAAAATATGCTTTTTAGTCAATGTGGTATGGGGGACCAGTGGTGAGCACTGTCACATCACAGCTTCATTTCAGGCTCTTCCCTTGTAAAAAATTTCTCATTTTATACATTTGTTTTAAGTACCCCAGGCATCTCCCATTGGACAAAAATATCCCTGCCGAGATAATTGGTGACTTTGAATTAGCAATTAGTTTGAATGTGTGCTCTGATGATTGTCTGTCTCTCGGTGTCGGTGGCGTGATGGACTGCTGACCTATTCAGGTTGGATTCAGCCTCTTGCCCAAGTGTCAGCTTGGATTGGCTCCAGCGCGCCGCGGCCCTTCCCTGGTCGAACAGGCTTTTGAAGATGGATGGAATTGGGACTTAGTGATTCTGAGCCTCTTAGCATGACGACATCAGTATTTAACTCACAGCACCACTGTACCCATGCACAGATTCTCACAGAGCTGCAAGGCCATAAGATCACTGCCATTTAGTTTTCTGGGCTCGCAAAATGAAAATGCATTATCATGCTGAGCGAATAATTGAAAAAAATAAGAACAAATTAATCACATTTAATTAGTTTTTTTTTTTTTTACATTTCTTCTTTTTTTTCTCTCTCTCTCTCTGTCATTTCAACTGAACCAGAAATGGCAGGTCTGAATACTTTGGCCTTCAGTTGGAGATTTACTACAACAATCAAGCTTATGTTTCATGTCTGAATTATGTGTGTGGCTATCGGTTTAAGTGTTTAATTATAATACAGTTTGGATTTGTGGCATGGCTGAACATCAAATACAGCATGTGCAAATGTACAGAAATATTTTAAACACTATTACACATTTATTGCAAAGCACAGTTGCAACCTGTCATATCTGACTCTGCCATGGTCAATGCTCATTTTTCTTTTCACATTTTTGGGCTTTTGTTCACTTTCGAAAAAGAAAGAGACACTAACAAATACTTGCTGTTGACAATTGCAGTTAAAGGTATAAAAGCCACACAAAAATAGGGTGATTGTATCACATTATGTACAAGCATGAATAAGTCCTTTATTGCACTAGAACAGGGGTCGGCAACCCGCGGCTCCGGAGCCACATGCGGCTCTTTCGTCCCTCCACTGCGGCTCCTTGAGCCTCTGTCCCACTGCAGTTCATCCCGGAGGGACGTAAGGAGGCAAAGCCACCCAAAGCGCAGTCCCGCTACAAAGAGTAGGGTAAAATGTAGGCGGGTCGTGAACGACGCAGCGATGTAACGTCATTACGCAACAATAATGGCATGAAGAACGTAGAATTGCGGCTGCAGGTCATGACAGCGGCTCAACTGGTATCTGAAGCGGGGAGCTTCCTGTACCTTTCACAGGAAAACTGCTGCACTGCACAGTGCCGACAATTCCGGGAGGTTCATTGCAGACTTGTTGAGAGTGACGCAGATTATAGTGAATTATAGAACAACTAAAGGACATTGAAAGCCGCACCGCTCACACTCATGGTTCTAAAAATCCCAGACCTCCCATATATATCTTCCATTTTAATAATGTGTAGCAATAAAGGAGCTGATAGCTGCAATGCATTATGGGAGTTTATGTTTGTCGTGTTTTAAATGTAATTATTCGGGGTTATATTAGGTTTGTAGTGTTGGTACTAATTGTGTTGTGTTGTATTTTTGTTCCTTAGCTCATGTAGTTTAGTTTATTTGTTGTAAGTTGGCAACCAGCAGTGGAGAAGGTTTTGTGTGTAGTATCCTCCTGGCATGGTCTGCTGGTGGGAGTGTCAAAATAAAATGTGTGCGGCTCTCTGGGTGTTGTGTTCAGTGGGAAACGGGACCAAACGGCTCTTTGAGCATTAAAGGTTGCCGACCCCTGCGCCAGAAGAAATGAGGTTGGGTGAGAGACTACATTCCACATGGTCAAGGATTATCAGATGCTTGAGCATTCATTTTCACTTGACATTACCTGTGCCGCTGTGCCCTTAATTACACTGTGAAAGCATTTGTGTTCTCTTTTCTGACCTTTCTTCTGTCAATTCCAGGGAAGAGGCCATGATGTCAACATACTTTGAGACAGTAGAAGACCTACTGGCATCATTTGGCCCCGTCCGTGACTGCTCCAAAGATAATGGTGGCTGCAAGAAGAATTTCAAATGTGTGTCTGATCGACAGTTGGACTCAACCGGCTGTATGGTAAGCAGATGTGATTTTCCAGATTTTTTTTTTTTCTCCTTACTGTCTCTCAGCTGACATCTTGACATGATCAAGTTGAAGTGAGTGTGGAGCGAAAACAATTTTCTTAAAGGTCACAACTGGTGTTTATCCCAGAATAAATAAAACACTCCTATTAATTTTGAGCAAACAGACTTCCTTTTAGATTCTATATAACATTGCCGGATGTCTATATAAATAAGTGCGTATGTAGTATTTTTACATTGACATGTTTCTGTTTGTGCTTGTTTGACATGTGTTTGCTGGTGATGGACACGCTATATGAAAGACTAGTGCTTTCAAAGTATCGTCCAGACATGCTGCCTGCTGGACTGGAGCTAACTAGTGAGCAGACAGCGTTAACAAGATACTCTTTTTTTTTTTTGCCAGACAGCAGACTACATTTGCAATGCTGGATTGCAACCTTTAAACACACAGGACTGTAGCAATCCTGGGCAATCGGGATTGGCCTTTTCAATGCATTTTAATGATGAGCAAATATTTCATAGCTTCATGTTTGGGAATCAAAAATGGACAAAACAAATGTCAAAATGTACAACAAATAGAATGCACCCCACCCCCCCACCCCACTCCTCTGATGCACGGTACAATATGTGAATTAAGTTCCCACACTATGATCAAAGCCAGCGCTGCTCTGTAGCTTCTGCAGGCATTGCAGCACCTAAAAGACTGATTAAGTCCTGAATAGATGCATGGTGTATGTTTAGATGGTAAAATGTATTTACATAATCACCGCTTTTAATGTATCTTTCCGAATAATGTGAGTCATTAAATTTACATGCCATCTGCTAACTTGGCATTTGTGATATTTTCAAGCAATTCATAATATTTTATATGGTGCTTACAGGCATAATTAGGATGCCTTGGTGTTGTGTTTATGTATAGACACTATGGGGTCCATGATTAAAAGCCCCTGTGATTCACACTGTTAGAGGCTTTGCCTTTGTATCCACTGCACACAGACTAAATGGTCCATGATACTGCCGCTTTCATTTCAGTTTAGGTATATGCTATGTCATCATTTGACCCACTGATAACAAAATCAAATCAAAGTTTAATAATCTGATGTGAAACCTTTTTTTTTTTTTTTCGGGGGGGGGGGGTATATTTGAAGATGCATTAAGAGCGGATATGTCTTTCATTTATTCAGGGTGCTGGCTTCATCCGTCCCGCTTTGCTTCATAAACCTCAGTTTGACTTTGGATTCAAAGCCCTAAACTGCAGTGCAAAAGGTTTTTCTTTGGCATATTTACAAGTACGGGGTGACTGGAAACTTTCCACGCCAGGCATTTGACAGCATGGGGCGGGCCTGCGTTGTAAAGTAATTAAATTGATGAGCCATCTCAATTGCTGGAGGATGGTTCGGTGAGTCATTAAGGGCTTGGATGGGGCTATAAATCGACAGGTCTTTTTGTGGTTCGTGTCGACCAAAGACAAACACTGATCGCGCAATTTTCTTGTTTCCCTCTGTTCTTTCTCACTTTTTTTTTTTTTTTTTTTTTTTTAGCTGAAGGCAAGATATGATTTGTACCTCTCTTACGCAGACTTCTCTTCACAATGTTCAGAGTAAACAGTGGAACTTTTCTCTGCAGTCATTAAGCATATATCACACCACTCCCTGTAATCTAGTCTGGCACTGATCAGAAATTATGAATAACAAACAGATTTAGACTCAGCCATTAGGCTCTGGGGAAGATCATGAGTGACAGACGTATTGACGCATTTTGTAGAATAAACTTGATGCGTGCAACATTTTCAACATGACACTTAAAATACTTTTTAATCATTTTTTTTCTCTATAAATCAAATTAGTCTCCCCATCCTCTCTGTAACTCATTACCTCCTGCTGTGTTACCATGGCGAATAATCCACATTAATACAGCTGAATCATAGTCCTGATATTCATATTTCCACTCCTGACATATTTAGTAGCTTGTGATGGTGTTATGAGTAATGCAGGCTGGTGTCTACATACAAACAGTGGTAATGCCATCATCTGCCCTAAATATGTTTGTCTCATTTGTACAGTTGATATTGCTCTCGAAATATTTGTTGTGTTTGGTGTCCCCCTGCTGTGTGCAATAATTTATCATTATTGGTGACATAACTTAACTGACATTTTAAATGTGTGGGTCTATTAGATTGAAACAAATATGTCGTATTAAGCTTACCAATACTTGGATTTCTTTGCTGAGTCATTCACTCACTGGCATTTGGGTTTCTAGGACTGGTCCCATCAGTCCAACCCAAAATATGCACGAACAGCGACAGTGCACTGTGAATTCCAGCAAATGCATGTGAGTATTTGAATATTTGAACAGCTGCAAAGCTTGTCAGAGATATTTTTCTTAACTAAATCCATAAATATCCTATTTGAATGCAGATCACATTGATTCATGCATGATTGCAGGAATGTTTGATTTAAAAAACAAAAAAAACCCATTCAGTTTCACATAATTTCTCTGCAGTATTATAAAATGTATATTCTTTTTTCAACGTAATTTATACCGGGCTTGCATTTATTGAACTGCTTTTGTTTTAATAACGCTCAACTCACTCTCGGAGTCTGGTCCGCTGAGTTTGTATGCTGTGAAATATCTATACAATGATTTCTAGTGACATTGCTTCAGTGGTCTCAACCATGTTTAATGTATTTTCCGTAGTTGTAGTAGCATTTGCATCCTGCAAGCTCATGACTAGAATTGAAGAGACAGACTCTATTCTAATCCTCCCTACTAATATTAATCCGTATTTGACACAGAGTTGCAGAATAGCGGACATTGGAGAGAGTGAGCATAATAAAAAGACCTCGGTTGTTTGTGAAACTATCATATGTCAAGAACCTGCATGTCATGAGATTTTATTAACACTTTCCACATGTGTGAATGTCACCTAGAGATTCAATGCTATTGTTTCTTCTGGAGTTAACGATTAAGTTCAAGGTTTAAACTGTGTATAAAAAGCACAAATCTCATTAAAGAGACATGAAACACGTACATACCTGATTTGTTTTGTTTTGGTTTTGGTTTTTGTTTCATCTAGAACTCCCGCACTGAAACAGTGCGCTAAGCTTACCGTCATACTTTGAGATACTATAAAAATGTTTAACTCCAATATAATAGTGAACGGGCTCATGGCTCTGCCTACAGCTGATTAATAAGCAGACAAAAAGACTGACAAAGCCTTCAAAGATTAACTCGGAGAATCACAGTCACTGTGGTATTATTTTCCTTTCGGACTCTTTCTGGGCTGGTGTTATTTTAACCACCCTTGTCAGAGTGGGTGCTAACAGTGCAGGGACATGCCACACGGAGGGCTTAAAATCCATTATCAGAGTCAGTCCCTCAGGGCTGTCTGCTGCTCTTAAGACAGTTGAAATGCATTTACAATGAATTAAATTGTAGTCAGAACCAGAGCTGAGGTTATGGAGACATTGCTTATTCCATTTTTTATTTATTTTTTGCACATTTAGCCGCTTTTATGTCTGCTGAGCTGGAACAAATGTGAACTGGCTACTAACTTCAGTCTATGACAACAACAACAAAGGTTGTATGCGGAGGTTAGCGATATTCGACAGGCAGTGTTGTTCTTGTGGCTTCGTCTTTCATCACTTGGCTCATCAAACAGCAGTAGGCTTTATTACACATGACATAGGTGATATTTAAAGCTGTGTAGTCCTATTGTTCTTTACATTATAGGCTGCACTGCTGTTTTCATTATAGTTCTTTTTTCTTTTCTTCTTTTTTTTTCTTTCTTTCTTTTTTTTTACTGTGTGAAATGAACTGTTGTTTACCGGAATTGTTTTGTTTCTGCTGGTTGTGACTAAATTGCTTGAAGCACAAGTGGGGAATGAGAGGAGGACAGCATTTCATTACCTGTGATAATAATGTAAAATGCACACACAAATAGACAACTCAAAGGCTTTTGACTCCTGTAGTTTCAATAAAGAGACAAAAATAGACCACGGTGAACAAACGCACGCTCATATATTTCTGCTATATCCAGTGTGAACATAAAAAAGGTCCATTTCAGGTACCTCTTTGATATATGTTGTACAAGGTAGAGAGAAGTGTAGGGAGCCTCAGTTGCCAGACATCGGTTGTGTGTACGGCAACAATTCAGCTTTTACCCATCGGTGTGGAATGAGTGGTCAGATTGCAGTTGAACCCATGTTCAGTGTAGCCTATCATCCACTGTGTTTGTGTACGAATGCATTACGTGAACTCTCCAGGGACTGCTTCAAGTTCAAAACTCTGTAAACAAGACTTTTTTTTTTCTTTCTTCTTTTTTTCTGGAAGTCTGCCATTTTTCAAACTTAAGGATTGACAACTGGTGCATACAATCCTTTCTATGCTTTTAGGATTTTTCTTTTTTTTTCTTTTTCTTTATGGCACGCTGTCGTATCCAGCTACAGGATCTGTCCCCTTAATGGAAATACTCAGAGACTCAGCAGATGGCAGGATATTAGTGGCATATCTTTCACGAGCTGATGTGTCTTTTGGGACATCTCTGGTGACGCTGTTTGGATGCAGGGTTGGCAGAGATGTCCTTTTGTAATTTCGGCCCGTCAAACTCCAGTTGTTTATAACAGTTTAGAGGAGACAGATATTGTTATCTCTCATCTCATTTCAAGTCACTTGCATACTGTCCCAGAATGCAGGAGTTTATTAAAGCGGTGGCACTCTCCAAAAGTCGGGAATTAAATGATGAGTTGTCAGCGTGCAGCCAGATTTCTGCTCGGTTGCCTCTAGTTTGCATAAAGAGTCAGCTGGGAGGAAAAATGGCATCTTCCACCAAACAATGCATTCGCGAAAACCCTCATCCCCTAATCCCCCTACCCACCAGCCCCGTCACATCCCCACAGTTGTGTTTTCTTAAGCATCTTGACTTCCCCAGCCCTGCTGCACTGTAACCGCTCCGTTTACCTCATTACCATTGAATTTCAATTGGGAGGCAAACGCTTCATGATCATTTTATTTTATCTTTGTCACTCATGTGCCGTTGGTTAAACGCAGTCATTTAGTGTTGTAGGGAGAATCGCATAGTGCTGTGGCAGCCAGGGGTGAGTTTTAAGATTTGTGTACAATGGGATTCAGTTCAAAGAAGCCTTGAGTGGAAAAAAATATTTGCAGCAAACAAATTAGGCAATATAATGCTGTTTCACTGAGTATTTTTATACAATTTATATCAAACCATGTACATTGATTATCCTTTTTTTTATGACTCAGTCATTTGAGAGAGGGAGAGAGAGAGAGAGAGAGATCATGTCTTTTAGGTAAGATGTATTTATCATCAGATTATTCATATTTCATCTGCTACAGTCAAGTGTATCTTGTTGTTCATTTAGTAATAACCTTTAATGAATTATGAAAGGAAAACGATGCATCTGTACACTTGCTTTCAGATAATTCACAAGCTGCCACGTTTAATATGTGTCAAGGAGCATATGTTAGCAGTAATTAAACAACAACAGCAAAAAAAATACAAAAAAAATTGTCACATGTAAGCTTACCTAAGTAAGCCACATATCTATTGTCCAAACCATAAAGGCAGATAATAACAGCGGCCCACAAATGTCATTGACAAACTCAATGAGCTGAGGAGATCAGGGGCTCGTGGAGTTGGAGGACTAAGTGATCTTTCGCTCGCATTGTCATCTGTTCTCTTGACACCACTAAAGAAGGGTGGTGACAAATAGAGGCAGCACATCTTTTGCATACTGCCAGTTACCATGGCAAACGATGAACTGCCTGATGACATGAGTACACACATGAATGCAGAGATGTGGAGATGAGAGCCCAAGGCTAAATCATCTTGTTAGAGAGTAGAGCTTGAGTGAAATAAGAGCAACATGGAAATATCTGCAGAGAAAAAAAAAATGTAATCATCTATTTCCAGTGTGCAATGGTATGTCTGGTCTCTTACTGTTTGAATTAGCACATGTATTGGGGAAAAATGCGAAGTAAGGCAGTCCAAACACTGCCCTACTGAGTCAATAAGCAATGGGCAATTACACTTTTGCACACGCAAGTCATGTCCCAATTACCTGAATACTTTAACTGGAGTGTTCATACAAATAAATAAATAAATAAATAAATAAAACTGCATAATATTGGAAAGTCAGTGTATGTTCCTCAGCTTCAGCCAGACGAGATAAACTATTTTACACCGCCAGTTCATTGCAAAGTCATTGAACCATTTACCACTCTGCCGTCTTTATAAATGTTGGAGTGAGGAGGGAAAAAGGAGATGCTATAACACCACCTGTGAAGAGACTTCAAAGAAAAACAACACAAGGGCAAAGTTTCATCCCGACGGAACAAGCTGGGGCAACGTGAATCACCCTTGGGTGTCGGTTTAGAAACACCAGCTTCCCATAATTGAGGCATGATATATTTTCCACATGTACATTATTAGTGCATGTATGTTTATGTCCTGTTCACACAAATCTCCGCTAAGCCTTTATATGCAGTCTACTACGGTTTTAGCTTGATTTTCTTTTATTCAATAATAATGTTTATCAATTATTTAGCAATAATTTTGTTTATCATTTCTTTCCAAAAATCAAAGACCCCTGACCTCCAAAGTTGTTTTGTTTGTATGCCCTACCTGAAGCTCTTTGCTCCCCTCCAAGGAAGGCATGCTTTATGCTTTGAAGAAAAAAAACAAACAAAAAATAAAACATACTCGTACTTGTAAAGAAACACTATCCTCACTCTGACATGTATAGAATACACTTTGTGATAATAGAATCTCAACCAAGTCTGACCCCAACAAATATGCACACTCACACACAACACACACACAGATACGCACAGGCCCAATCACAATGTACTCACATGCTGTTAAACATTTGATGGAGCACGCACAGACATAACAGGAAAAACATCAGCTTTGTGCCTTATTATACAGACATGGGTCGAAATGCCGGAGCAACAGCTACACAACTGAACTGATGGAGGAAGCAAGGGTAAATAAACCCATGGCTCAGGCAGCTGGGGCTAAAATCCCCTTTTCACTCTGAATGTGTGTCAAGGTGCGCAAGACACTGAAACCCAAGTTTATCCTAATTGTGTAGAAGCTCCTCATATGGTTGAAGTCAACATTGGTGTGTGAATGGATGAATCAGGTGATACAATATGAATCTTTTCTACATTTACATAAATGGCCTCCATCATGCTTTGAATGAGGAAAGATGTCTCTTTTGATGGAATCGCAAGTACTCTTGTATGCAAACCCCGTCGTCACTGTGAGGACTTTCTCTGTGGCAGAAGCGTAGGCATCAAGGAAAGTGTCTCAGAATTAGTGCAATGGATAAATGATGTGTCATTTGTTGAAAATGGCTTTAATATACTTGTAATTTTAGAAGGAAGAAAACACTGATGTGCTGACCTATTCAAGTCTGCTGACAGGTTACAAGATGCCAGACGACAACTGTCAAATTTTGTCAGCAATTTTGAAATGGATGGTTTCAGGTTGTTGTTGGGGGGGTTTTTTTGTTTTGTTTTTACAAGCACCAGTGGAGATAACATGTACCACATCTGCTTCACGAAGAGATATTTTAACATATGTATCCAATATACTTTCTCAAATCAAAGTAATGAGACAAAGTGCTGCACATGTAACGCATTTATGTTGCAAATATGATTAAAAGTGGCCTCCTTAACTAGGCTACTGTGTATAAACATGGAGGACTGCGTTGCATTCTGAAAATTTTTTGTTTTTTATTATTCTTTTCTCTTGCTATTAGGGCAATGAGACCACTGTGCCTAATTTAACACATTTCAGCAGCATGGAGCTGCAGGGCATGCATCACTGCCACCTCTAAACCAGATTAGGCTGTCAAATATGCTTTTAGACTATTTGATTTTTTTTCTTTTTCTCCCTCGCCTGTCATTTTGATTTAGAGCTGCAGCGTTTCAAAAACTTTTCCTGTTTTGTGTAAGACTCACATGTCATTGTTTCCATATTATCCTTAAGGTTTCTACTGTTTTCCTCTGAACCTTTTTTTATTATAATTGGCAATGTTGCACTGGAAAATAAATAAATCTACTGATTTTTCCACACTTTCCCCTTTATGCCCTCTTTCTCTGAAATGTGTGGCCACTAAGTGAGAACATTTAGTATCTTAATTTTGACACGATCGTTACCAAATAGAGCTCGCGATAGATTATGTTCAGTTGCTGATTAAAGCTGGGGGCAGTAATGGGTGATTAGGAAAATGAATAGCATTCGTTCTCAATATGTGAATGTTAATTTGGAGGGGTGATCTATGTGTGGTATATGATGTGCGGGGAGATATATGTGCAGTCATATTTCATATGCACTTACCTTTTTTTTCATCATTTCTTTGACCTGCTTACCTTGTATTTTTAATCCTGAATGATACTCAGGAGTGAGATACCATCACTCTGCTTCTTAATGGTGTCATGAAATCCTCATTTGTAATAGACCCCAGAGGATAGAACTATATCTAACCCTTGGTGTTTTATGTAGCCGTCATGTCAGTGCCCTCGGGATGGGACATTTATGCCCAAAGTCAAAAGAAAAGACTTGTCAAATTCGAACATGAGTTGGATCCTGTTATTATTCACAAATGTGGAAACAGAAAAATACATAATCTTCTCATTAAAGTGATGTTTTTACTATCTTTTAAAAAATATTTGATTAATACCTGATATGTAAATTAGCCAATTAACACAATTTTATGTTTGTTTTTATGTATTTTTAATTATTCACCAGCTGCCAAAGTGTTATTATACCAACAACATCAGAAAGATGTGTGTATGTTTCTGTGCAGCAGATCTTCTCTCCTGCTCTCATTGTGCCGCCATTGCAGAAGCTGCACAAAAGAACTGACTTAAATTCACTTATCTGAAGTATGAACGCTCTCCCTCTGCAGCTCGGTGTGTCTTTGGAGACTTGTCCGAGCAAGTAGAGAGCAAGTAGCTCGTGGGCTTCGCTAATGGCTAACCTTAAGAACTTTCATTCAACCACAGAGTGCTGCATGACAATTTTGAATTACAGACAGCTATTCCCATAGCTCTGCCTCAGTGTGATGAATGGCTCCAATCTTGTGCTCCCAAGGAAGTTAACATTACATCCACCAGATACAGTGAGCGGATGTGAGACTGGAGAGGTTTCAGTGGAATGCCGAATGTGTGGGATTTGGTCTGTAAGCATGTGTGAATGACACACAATGCACACTTATCCTCCTTCCAGCCTTGGCAACATCCCTCTGAGATATATATATATATATATATATATATATATATATATCTCAGACGGATCAAAAAGCTATTGATCACTTTCTGTTGTTGAACCTTAACGTGTCTCCAGCGGCGAGAGAGCAGATGCATCATTACTTAAGTACAGCCTGATAGCCTTTGTCTGAGAACTGTTTACTCCAGCATCAGACTGGATGCTTGATTTGATAGCATAGTCTATCTTTTAAGAGATAACAAAAGATCTCATAATTAGAGTCAAGGAACTGGCTGATTGCTGTTAGGAGTTGAGGAAATGGATCTTGAAGGCAACGGTTTAATGTGGATGACTTTCTGGATGGAGCCTGTGAAGAACATGCATACTGGGGGTGGGGAGTTTGTTTTATATCCACATTCATTCTAAATGTCTTCTTAGTAAACAGAGGACGGAGGCCGCTCAAGGGATCTTTACGACTTTCGAGCCAGCTGTCTTGAATCTCGACCCTGGAGGTCTACTCTCCCCCAAGTCTTAAGCGTTCCCATTACTGCAACACATCTGATTGTAATGGAACAAGTGTTATTAGAATTCCCGTTGAGGTTGATGACAAATCCATCAGATTCAGTTGGGGGGGAGGTGGAAGAAAATGGCCGTCGAGAAACTCAACACATCTGCTTCAGAGGTTTAACTCATGTCATCAGTTTACTTTCTAAACCATCTGATATTTTTGTGGCTGATAGGATTGCACACAAACTGAAAGTAAGAGAGCTTCTACACAGGCACCCACTTGCAGATGGTGCCATCCAAAACTGTTTCCACTTTTTCTCCCACACAAAAGCTTAGTCACAAGTGCAAAATGAATATTTCCCCCTTCTGTAACTTTAATTATTTCCTTTTCTTTTCTGTCAGTCTGGACTGTAATAAGTCCCATGCTATTCAAGGAGTCTACGGCTCAATCCTCTCCGTATCTCACTCTTCAGTTTGACTTGAGTCATTCTGACTTTATTTCTGTTGCAATGTTCAACAATATATAAACTTTATATAAAGCCAAGTCTTTACACCAAAGACCAAATGTAAACTTGTTTGTTTTTATGACCTCTATCAAGAAGACAAGCAGTCTGTCAAATTAATTCTCAAGTCTTACATGACAATGATGATCATGATAATCATCATCCGCCACCTGACCATCATGTTTCCCTTATCTTCATGAATGTCTCGTGTCCTCATATTCAACGCCACTCTTTTCATCTTCTTCTTCACCCTCCTCATCCTCCTTATTCTCTTATGTTATTCAGCCCTTTTATCCTCCTCAAAGACCTCATTGTCCTTTTAATGTCATTCTCCTCACCATCCTACTACTCGTCACCCTCATCATCATTACCATTGTGATCTTCCTCCTGTTTCTGGTTTTCTCTTTCAGCACAGAAAATCTTGTTTTTATAAACATATTCTTTCATACAATCTAAAAATAATGATTTATGCCTTTAGTTTATATTGTTTGAATAAGTGAGATTGACATATATTGAATTGCCTTGATACTTAAGTAAAGATACAGATACAGGACTATAGAAGATTAAAGCTGTAAAAGTTCACACACCTCAAAGGAGTCACAATTCCACACGTCAAGCTATAACCCAGAGGACCAGTATAAAACACCTATCTGTTATTTCTTCACTTAACAGATGACCCTATCCAAGGGAACGGTTCAGTGTTTTGTTTTTCTTTTTTTCCTCTGTTTATTGCAGTCAGTCAGGTTTCCTATAAGGGGAAACACATGGGCTTACCTTGCATAATTCTGGAAGCACCACACTGACAGCAGTGGGTGGTGTTTATGTACCACCAACCTCTCTTTTTGTGCTTCTTTTGTAAGATTCCCTTAAGGCGAGTCATCATAAAAATCAGATTTAGCTGTGTGAACTTTTTTTTTTTTTCAAATAAAATAACTCGTATATTTAATGTTTACTGAGCAGAAAAACAGAAACAGCTTTCTGCAGTTTTTTGTTTTTTTTCTTCATTACACACCCACAGTCAGTCCTACGCAGGCACGCACAACTTGAGGATTCACAGCTGAGTCAGAGTGGCCAGCAGTAGAAGAAGTGAATGGTGTTTGGCAAACTGTTGGATAATTTAATCGCACAGTCTTCAGTGTAAACCCATTGAAGTTGCATATCAGCATTCATGGCAATGCTGTAAGTATTGATAGAAGAGCAAGCACAAAAGCGTCGCTTTCAAATTTGCTGGAATTGAAACCAACACATATCCAGCATATGACTGTCTGTGATTGTAAATTGATCATTAAATTGCAGAAACTTATTTGAAAATGACTGTTCTTAATGTGACTATTATTGTGAATCCACAACTTTTATATATACCGATCAACCAAGGGTTAAATTCTTTTCTTGTTTTCTGGTATCTAATGTCACACTCGCCAAGATCCAATATATACCAACGACACAATACTAACTTGTGAAAGTCAGGCCTTTGCTGTGGGAAAAATTTACATGAAAAGCAGAAGCTCCTGGGTTGTTGTGTTGTTGTTGTTTTTTCACACACACAAAGCCTCGAACTCCTTCTCATTTTTCTTCACCAATGTTTTCACACAGGAGGAAACTGAATCTCCGATTAGTAGAATATATCTCATCCATCGTGGAGGTGGCATTTTTGATGTCACTTTGTTGTGAATGTTTTGCTCGGCAGTCTGTGAGGTGGACTGAAGCATTATCACATATCTCCTATTGGGAAAGAACAATAGAAAAAAAAAAAGACAAGAAGATAATATATGTCACAACCAGATATAACATCTATATCAAGCGATAAAAACACTAGAATGATTGATGAAGAACAACTGGTTAAGACACTCATGGCACTATCATCCATCTATCCATTCATCCATCTGCTTTACAGTGACGAGGAGTGAAGGCAGGATACAGTCTGGATAGATCACTTGTCAATCACATCAAGGCACACGATCACACACTCACATTTAAGTCCGTGCTCCATTTTCTTGTCACAGTTAGCCTCATGAACCCAAATTCAAGACTCGTATAAGGAGGACATTTAAACTCCACGCAGGCCACGTTTGACTCCAGGGTGTGTGGCTGTGAGGTGACGGTGCAAACTAACTACACGACTGCGTTGGCTGTATCCGGATAAATTGTTGGCCGTGTGAGTTTATTGGACTCTTATTCTGAGATTTTGCAAATGCTTCCTTTATTATACAAATCAAAACGAGATGATTATTATTGTTTTAACATAACAATACTTGTCAATAGCGTTTGATTTCAGCGGTGCGTTCTCCGCAAGCTGAGCCAGCAGAAAAAGTGCAGCCTCTTTTGTTTTGTTGGGGCAAAGAAATCTTTTTGTTTACATCCAAGATGGATAATGCAGTCCAAATCATGACAGTGGGCTATTAAGTATACAAGTTATTAATTGTGAGTTAAATTACATTTTTTAATGAAGTCCTGCTTTGCTACGGAATGCCTCTGCCGTTGTTGGGTTCATGTTTAATTAGTATTGCTTACGCTGGAGGAAATATAATATTTTAAAAATTAACTTCATAAATTAAAGGCTACTCTATAAATTAGCCAATTTGAGGTTGGACTATTGAACTAATTGTTTCACTAAAGATTTCTGTCCAGTCCATTCTCATGTCGATGTGACTGGGTTTGTGGGGGATTCCTGGGACTCAAAGATAAACTAAAACTGAATGACGGCATTATATTCTTAAATGACAAATTGTTTACTGCAATACAAAGCCTGTGGTCATTGATGGTTGACCTCCAGTCATAATAAGTGTGTCTAAAGGTCAGAATTTACATTCCTTTTAATATAATGAATGAAGAAATGTGCCTTTTTTGACCTGTTTTCAATATCATTCGATCTGTCTGGCCTGTATGTCTTTCTGTCCATGTATACACCCCTGTACCCATCTTCTATACCTAATTTATCTCGAATGAGATTGGCGGTGGACTTTTCATCTAAACCTGTTAACTTTGGGTGTAACTATCACACAACTAAGACAGAGATGCCAACACCACCCACATACTTACGCCAACCTCTATTTTAGAGTAACTAATAACAAAACACCAATGTGTTTGGAGTGAAGAAATATACAGAGTACTTTTACAAAAACTCATAAATGCACAAGGAGAACATGCTTGCTTGATTCCATGTTTTAAGGCAATAATAAAAAAAAAAAAATAGCAGCATTCAAAACAACTAAATTCAACAAGTTATTCTACATTTTGGCCTTTCTCTGAAATGGGCAATTTCCCCACACACGAAAAAAAAAAAAAAAAATGGGTTGCTTGTCCCTGTCTCCTCTGATCAATGTGAGGTCCTCTGCCACTCTTCTCCACCTGCCACTATGCAGCTTCATCAGGAGAGAGTAAGGAGCTTCATTCCTGGCATGAAAACTGCCTTTCAAATCAAGTTGTGACTGTGAGCTTTCAGCTGGCAAAATTTTAGTTCAAAATTACCTTTGAACCTGTCTTTTTTTTTTTTTTTTGTATTGCAATAAATTTGGCAATTTACTTTCCTGGTATTCTACCTCCAAAGTGGTATCTTGCCTATGCTGCTATATTTGCCTTCTCATTGCTGTATTGTTCTGATTAAAATGCACATTCTGACCTGTGGGCCACAATCTATGCTTCCCTCTTCACCCCCTGTCTACATCTCCCTCCCACCACCTTTCTGTCTTACTCTGAATTCCTTTTCTTGCAGTGTCCTGAGGGGCTGAGGCCAATGAAGGATGGCTCAGGTTGCTATGACTACTCCAGGGGCATCGACTGCACGGATGGTTTCAATGGAGGCTGTGAACAGCTGTGTCTCCAGCAGCTTGTGCCCCTTGAAGATGACCCCAGTTCCAGCAATGTGCTTATGTTTTGTGGGTAAGAATAACTAGCTGTCAAGAAAAAGTCTAAAGTAAAAAAAAAAAAAAAATTGTCTGCTGGCCGGAAATAAAGCTTCCACATGAAATAGGCCACATGAACTCCGTGATGCAATGTCTTTCAGGTAAATACCCTCTTGGATGTTTCAATGCAAGTAATTCGAATTGCTCATTTGAGGTTAAACCTGATTCTTGACCAATACTGACACCACTTATCACACATTGTTCCCTGATGCTTTCTGTCCCCGAATGCCCAACCCACACTTTCCTCTGAGCTATTCTACTATATGTGGTTCCACACAGCAAGGTTGGATCATCCGTGTTTTATAATCTCAAGGAAATTCCTATTGGAAAACGGTTGCAGTGTGGGAATGAAAGCAGCTTCTTTCCAATACTTTGTTTAATATAGTTATCAACTTTTGAAGAGGTTCTTTGTCTGCTGACAATCCCACATTTTAATGCATTTAGAATGGATCAGTGAATTCAGGCTATTGGGTCATGTCTCTTAATGGTTTTTCACAGCAGATACTTACTTAGCAGAAAAGTTACTGAACTGAACTGATTAGAAGAAGCAATGTGTGGATGTCTGTAAATACAGTATGTCGGTAAAGTGGGAAATAACAGAAAATGCATTTTGCGATAATATTACACATTATGAACCAGAGTTGGCAATTTTTATCATTGTAATGGGCGCAAAAATGTTATTCTCAATAACAAGAGGCCAAATTGTGACAGAGCCGTTTTGATGTCACTTCAGTGACATCAAAAGTATGGCTACTCTTCGAATAAGACTTTGAATAGATACTGTTTTCAATTTATGAGGGTCCATGTGGGGTTAAAATGCATTGAATCTTGTTTTAATTAGAAAACCAGCAATGCATTATTATTATTTTGTAAATTGCCTTTTTAAAGAAAGTGGATGGAGATCAACACTGACCGGTGCTTGGTGTGGATTCATTTTTTCAAAAGCATTAAGCCACTTTATACTGTGAGGAAAACACATGAATGACAATCTCATTTGTGTCAGTTGGATGAGTAGATTTGTGTGTAATCATGTTTAACATTAAGGTGAGAACTTTTTTTTTTTTTTGCCTTTCAAATGTACTATTTTCTTCTCATCTTTGTCCACTCTTCTTTATGACATGCAAATGGCAATGGCTAAACTCATGTGTTCATGTGGGGATGCAACTGTGTGAAATTCCTTGCGTCTCTCTGAAAATGGTCCTTACAGTTCGATAGACGACTTCAATGAAATATACTGAATGATTTTGTTGTGCTTTGCAGCGATGTCTTACAAAGACTCTACTCCAGCAAGATCTGACTGTTGCCAACAACAACAGAAACCCCCCTCAGTAGTGTGATACCCAGCCGTGACTGTACGATGAGGATGATGGAGAAAATATGATAATTCTGAATAACTGCAGAGTTTGCTGAATTCTGCGCCAGTGCAACCGGTTTTAAAACCACTTCCAGTGGAGTGCTTGTGGCACTATCCACAATTTGGAAATGTATAAGGCATTTTGGACAAATTCAAATCAGTTGAAGCCATATTGATTAAAAAAGAAAAGCTCCTAGATTAGCACTGCTGCATAGCTTAATTTTGGCAACATGAAATACCAAAGAATGCCCTCTCCCCCCTTAATGCTTCAATCAGAATAGCTAAACTGAGCAGCTCTATGTGGAGTTGTATTTATTTCAGGTGTCAATCAAGCAGCACTGTCAGCTGCATTTTGCTTTCCGTTTGGTGTCTTGCCAGCAGCGATATATGCTTATCATTTTGCCTGGAGTGTGAATACGTTTACATGCGATCCCGTCTTGTGCTTTATTGACCGTTTTTTTTCCCTCCTCCTAAGGTGTGTGCAGGAGTACAAACTGGCAGGGGACGGGCGCTCCTGCCTCTTGCAGTCAGACAACTGTGAGGGACCAAAATGCCCAAGGCAGGATGTCCACTTCAATGACACCCTGTTTGGTGAGATGCTGCATGGATACAACAACAAAACCCAGCAAGTCAACTTGGGACAGATATTCCAAATGACCTTCCGGTAACTGTACAAAAGCACTCACTACACCCTACACTGCTGCCTGCCTTTTTTTTTCCAGAACAACTTGCACATGTTATTTTAGTCTTAAGCCGCCATACAGTGTGTTGTTTTTTGCAAATCTTCCAATGGTATTTCACTTAATAAGTTTGTGCTTTTTCCACTCTCTTGAGCATTTTGTATCTTTTTTCAAAAAAGGATTGTTTTTATTATTTACACCCATTCATGCAGACACCCACAATCTTCCCTTGAGACTTGTTGTTTTCACATCCTAACGTCTCAGAGGACACTTCATCTGGAGTAACGGTCTACTTTTATCAATTTCTGGGTTACTGGAGAGATAGGCGGCAAACCAAAGAAGGGCAGCTTTAAAAAATCAGTAGTCAGGGTTTGCCATTGGGTTGCTGCTTCTCTGTTTGCACAGACATGTGTCTACGTATGTGTGTATTTGTGTGCGAGCGAGAGTGAGAAGTGTATGAGAGAGCATTGGTGTTCTGAGAATCGAGGCTTATCCCGTGGCAGTTCTCCTTAAACTGTCAGCCCTCTGAAAACCTGGCTCGCTCTGATAAGTCACATGCTGTCTGTGATGAAACGCTCAACACCCAAAGATGATGTGGGTTTATCTGTGCACAAATACAGCGTGCATTCAAAAACGTGCTCCAGCCATATCTCACCCTCTCTGTCTGCGTCTGTAGTGTAGTTACTCCCTCTCTCACGAGCTTTTCATCAGACACGATCAAATACGTCTCATCTGTTCTGCCCTTTAGGCCACAATAGTTTTGCTTGGCTATAAACAATCACATGGTCTGTCCACTGTAGGTCCTCAGGGTCAGTCCTTCTCAATGCCATGCACTGTAGTAAATAATGGCTTCTGCAGCACACTTATTTTCTTGAAAACAGAAAAAAAAAGCTTGATTTTTTTTTTTAACAATTTCACTTCCTCTGAACGATTACGAAATGTCTTTGCTTGAATGTGTCTCTTTTTTTTCTTTATTTTTTCATTCGGCTGTAATCAAATTCAATGTCAGCGATAACTTATTTTCAGTGCAGGAAGGCTACAGATAAGTGTTTTTCTCTTCTTCCATTTTCTCACCCTGTCTTTCAACCTAAAATGTCCAAAATTTGTGTTCAAAGGAGCCACAAAAATATGCCATGCAAATAATGTCGTCATTAGAGCATTTAGGAAGCATTTTGCTTCTATTCTTTTCTTTGAAAAGTGGTGTGACTCAGATACTGTAATTTCACATAATTACTGAGAGTAGTCACAAAATCACAGAAGGAAAAATGGAGAAAAACACATTCTCAATAGGAATAAATTCAGTTAGAGCATTTTTTTATTCAAAATAATAATAATAATGATAAAAAAATCCTTTTACAGAGACCATCTCAGCTCATCATAGCACTCTACGGCATAGTTTTAATACTTAAACTCAAGTTTCAGTTCTAAAATTAATGTAATTTAGTTTACATAATTATATCTGCACTTATCCCTGAAGATAATGTTGGAACAATAATCTACCAACTAGTGATGAGCAATAACACTCATATCAGATCTGATAACATGTATATCTGGTAACACTGATACAATTACTATACAGATACTTGTACAGAAGTTTTGTGTGCAGATAATCTGGAGTTTATATAACAAGAGAGATGAGGTATTGGTTTTTATCTTCAAAATGTATTCCTCAACCGGTCATCCCTTCACGTGATACTTATTGAAATTGAGACTGGCTGAGTTTTTGTTTTGTTTTGTTTTGTTTTTGGCTTTTGTGACTTTTTAATGTATTTTTTGTTGTGCCAAACAGACCAAAACCATCTTTATTTATTTTTTTTATTTATGGCAAGAACAAAAAAGTAATGTATCATGCATGTAGTCATGCATCCTTCCTGGATTTTTGCGAATGATTATTGAGCCCTAAAGTTGAGCAATTACTGTATTATTTGCCAATACTAACCTCATCCTGAATTATTCAATGTTTTTTAGTACCACCCACTACAAGTGTTCAAATATTTTAACAATATTCAGCATTTCTGTGGGAACACACAACAATATATATCTGTTGTTGAAAGAGTTTAAAGCACAAATGGTCATATTTTTTTTAATACATCACTCAAACCTGCCCCAGACTGTATAAGTCTTAGTGTATAACTCATCTTTCTCACAATGTATTCAGCAATTGTTAAATAACTAGATTGGAAAAATGTAGCAAAATAAAGAAGTTACATACTATGGTTACCTAAAATAAAGAGACAGCAGGCTAACTGCTTAAATCGATACAAAGACAAATTAGTAAAAACTTAGTCTCAATGTTATATTAGTGTTTAGCCATCACCTGAACACATGTCACCCATGACAACATCGTGCTCCAGCATGTGTGGGGCATTTCCAGCTGACCATCACTGTTTTTTTTAAATGTGAATTGAATCAAGAACATTCGCATGCGTCATCAGACCTATCGATTCTTTGATATTGATCAACACATCACTTATGGCTCACTCTATGAAGCATCATGCTGCTCTATATTGTAATTATTTTGAAGAAATGACCAACAAACAATTTAACTAATTAATCAGAGTGCATTCCAAAAAGGCTACATTATTTAAATTGTTAAGTGATCTTTAAGGGTCAACAGTGGCTGACGTTATTGCTCCACAGCGGGAGGACATTAGTTTGATTCCAGGCTTTGGGCTGCTTGCAGCTTGCATGATCCCCCTGTGTGCAAGTGGGTTATCTTTGTTTTCTCTAGATTTCTCCCAAAATATACGAAGTATGCTGGGTTAATTGTTGACCATATTTGCCAGAATAGTCAGCTGGGCTCTTTATCCACTCATGTTTTATGAAATAGATAGAGGATGCATAAAGTGAGTTCTTTATGGACAAGTATGTGCTGAATGATCACATGCCATCAAAATGAACACTTTTAATAGAAATGAAGAGCCACAGTGCTCCAAGGGAATTTTTTTGTCTAATTACCTCAAAAGCTATAACATAAAAGGGGCTTATGCATCTTTAGAGGATTTGTAGTGATGATTGACACATCTGCAGTATTTCTTCCCACATTTCAGTGGGAACTACTGAAAGCCTAATGTTTCCCAAAGGTTAAAGAGGCTAAACCAGTGAGGAACTGCCTCTAATACACTAAACAGGGCACAGTTTGACAGATGAAACAAAGGCACAGTTTGGGGATTTAAAAACAGAGGAAAGAGACAGTCTTGATCCATTTGCCCTGGAGCAGTAGGGAGCACAGTGGGTCCTTTGCCTCCAGACTCCAGCTCAACACGCTGGGCTATATCAAACTGAGGCAAAGTACAGAGATTTGCTCTCAAGCCAGGGCTGTGGTGAAGTTATACAAATGACGAGTTTAAAAAAGCCGAGCACTGTGGCAGCCCTGAGACACAGCCGACAAGCAGTAAAATGTATGTCTTTATGAGGGTAACAAACAGAGCAGATGAAGTAGTATACATGGCACTCCCAGGGAAAAAAAATTTAAAGAAAAAAGAGAAGAAGTTAATTTCATTGTTTTTGGCTCCTGTTGTGCCGAACAAGAAGCATTTATTTAAAGCCTTCTCCGGCATCGGTCGCACCTGCTATTATGTTGAAGTCAAATCCTAAGAAGAAGAAACCAGGAGACAGTAAATTACAGGGGAAAGATACAAATAATCAAAATTTCCCATTCCCAGCATTTTATTGATTTCCTAAGCCTAAGTGTGGTTGGAAGTTCCACACAAAATGCTACATTGTATTTAGTATTCACGGCAAACTGCTGTTTTGTTGATTTGCTTTGTTTTCTCTGTGGCATGTAAACATACATTTTATCACGCCTCAAAAACACATCTAAGATTGGCTTTGCCACAAAGAAAGGCCATCCAAATGTGTGATAGTCTGAAATCATTAGCTAAATGTAAAGATATATGCTGTCACATTCACATCTATTATCAAAAGGGCATCGTTTCCATTAACTTGCTATCAGATTATTAAGCACACAGCCACCCCTGACCAGGGAGCTTCTTTTCAATCTATGACGAAGATTTCAATAATATACAGAGAAATACACTTTCTCTTTCTGATCTCAGGCTCTTTTTTTTTCTTCTTTTTTCGTTTACACCTGTGCAATTTGCACCTGCTCCCAGAAGCCAGAAACATTTCCATGCTAATTGCAAGATGCATACTTAGTCTCGCTTATCTGGTTCCCTGCAGTTAAAGGCATACTTGGCTGATTACATGCCGATGACAGGGAAAGAGCACTCCCAGGCTTTTGTCCCCATTCGGGTAAATAACGCACACGTGTCTCGGTGCAGAGTACATCTGAGGCAAAGTGCAAAAAGCACTTATAGAGTCCCAACTTACTCTACACAGCTCGGTAGTTTTTAGAGAAAACTGGGCAAAAAAAGTGGGGGAAAAAAGGGAGGAAAGATGAAAAACTTGCTCTGAACACTCTCACTCCACAGTGAGATTTGTAAGAGTTTATTTTTAATCAGAAGGTTTGTTTTTGATACCTCAAGCCTCGATTCAGAGCTTTGTTTCCGGCTCTTTATCAGAATTGAATCTGTTAAAATGTGAAAGTCACATTTTTTGAGCTATTCATCATTCTTAGTCTAACCAGACAGGCTAAGCACACCGGAGTATTATACTTGACTCTTGATGCCTCTAATTAAACATGTGTATTACGGCATGTCATCCGACTAAAGTACTTATTCTTCTTACCAAATCCACTATGCAATTTGTCAAAGAAAAAAAAAAAAAAAAACAAGAGCTTTGTCTCCTGAATGACTTTCTCCCATAAGGTTCCACTTCACACTCTATATATTTATAGCTTCATGTTACACTTTTTAGTCTCATTGGTTTCTGCACTTTTACACCACACCGTCTTTGATATGCAGATGCAAGCCTTATTGCACAGCCCTGTTATTTCCCCCACCTGCACAGTCGACTGATTCTCACAACACTGCATCAGCAGCTCAAAGTGAAATATTAGATGATTGAGATGAATTATATTGGAGCCGCGGCTTCACAGGTAGCGTTAGAATATGAGATGCTACCCACGGTTTAGGACTATTTTGCATACTTTGTGTTTTAAAGTGGCCTCACTTTGCACCGTCTGCTGAAGTAAACTAGCAAAATGAATTCTACATACTGATGTTGTGAAGATTAGTCCAACGTCTCGCGAGCACGGATATATGGCATGAAGTTACATGTGTTATTGTGGATGTTGGGCTCGGAAAATGTTCATTACAGAGTGGGAGCAATTCAGGGAAGATGTATAAAAAGGGAATGTGTCATCCTATTTTTTTTCTTCTCCAGTGAACAGACAGTGAAAGCAGTAATTACTTGTTTTTGTTTTGTTTCGCTTTTGATGGCATTTGATATCTTTCAAGGTAAAAGGGAAAATAATTCCACCATCCCAAAGCTGTCCCTATAAGGGGAAAAAAATCCCTCTGCTTTGATGGTCGACATGTTGTGACATTTGTGCCTGCATATGCATTGTAATAGCATCTCAGCATAAGTGTCACATGCATGCATCAGCCCATGGGTGGAAAGAAGCAAATGTGAGTCTGAGAACTGGTTGAGGTACACTTATTCATTACTTCTCAAGAGTGCATTTATAGTGCTGTCAGATGATGTGCCTCCTCTCTCTGATACGCACACATATGCAATATGCTATGCACCTTGTAGGAATATGGGATTAAAGTGTGGAAAACCAGCATAGAGGCAGTATTCAGTAATGATCGCTCACTAGAGAGACACAACCCAGGCGCAAACTCACATATATTGACATTTGGCGATGAACAGCACTTTGAAGAAACGTGAAGCACACTTCAAAACTGCAAATAGAATAGGTGGGTTGTTGCAGGTCAGATAAATCTGAACCGCCAATACACTCAACATTTTGTTTTTTGTTTTTTTTTTGTTTTTTTTCCCAGTCCCCATTGGAAGCTCACTTGAGCCTGCTGTGCATAAATAAACTTTAAAAAAGGGAGACCTGATCCAAATGGGCCCCATTGTGACCAAAACAGCCGTCGTCGGAGTGAAAGTACAAACACTGGCAGCACAACGCACAGGCACCTAACGAGCTGCAGCGGTTAGAGGCAGACTTGGTACAGGCCGTCTTTCCTTGTATTTCACAGTTCACACTCCCCATCTCACCTCAAAAAAATTTTTTTTTTCTTTCTCAAGCAATCACCACGTAATCAAAGCAGAGCCAGGTTTGTATAGACGATTGTGTATTCCACATACAAACACAGCGAGCTGAATCCATCAGCAAAGAGAGAAATCTCCCCGATAATAATGATAATGATGCCATCTCTATCTCGTGAAAGAGTACGATTATATCGTAATCTTCTGAAAAGCCATAATGACGAGGAACACTTCTCGTGATCTCATTTCTGTTGCGTGAATTTGAAAGCTGTCAATGAAAATAATGGAAATCGACAATGGTGGATAGTTTATTGTACATGTCGCAGTTAGAAATGTGCCCCCCCCCCCCCCCAAAATCAAACTCATGTGTTCACCCTGTGATGGATACTCCCCTTCCTTTCAAATAGTTACACGGTGAGTACACACTTCTGTGACACCTTGCAGAAGTCTGGCTTGTGATAAACGAGACACCAGTGTTGAGAGGGAGCAGACAAAACGTGTGAGTGCTTTGTGAAGGTGATGCTTCCACTTTTGTCACTCTGATGCTTTAGTGACACTTTTCAGAAAAGAGGATACAGTAAGAAGAAAAAAAGAGAGAGAGAGACACAATCTCTTTTGATAGGCACTCTGTACTAACTCCTCATGGCCACTCACCTTTCAGGCTAAAACGACACCACAACATGAATAATTTGTGAATCTGGCAGCCCACAAGACATCAACACAGCTACATTTTCATGTCCCTCTGTAATTTTTAGTAATTATCTCTCTTGTGCACACGCGGTGGATTCTACCGGGGAGTTGAGTCAACAACCATTATAAGGCAGCATAATGAGTGGCCATGAGACGTTGAGGCAGCCTTTTGAGTTGAAGGCTTAAGCTGCTAAACATTGATGAGCACCTTTGTAAATCTCTTCTTTAAATGATTGGTCAGGTTTTACCTTCTTTATAAATTCTCCCACTGAAATTTGTATTTCCCTCATTTCTCTTGTACACTTGTTCTCTTGTGTGTTTAAGAGGCGTGTGTTTATACATGCTATTGTTGGCACTGAAGCAGTTATTGAGACGCTTTTGGGATGATTGTCTGTTACTCATCTTGAATGAATTTTCTCATGAGTCATTATTTGATTTGTTTTTTTTCTGTATGCACAGATTTTGTTTATGGGTGAGATTACTGCACTTTTAGTTGAAATCCATGTTCTCTGGGAAGTTTCTCCATGTCCTCCCACAGTCCGAAAAACCTGCATTCGGAGCTGTTCCGGGACTTTAATTTGTCCGTAAGTGTGAACATGAGTGTGTCTGACTATCCGTCTCTCTGTGTTTGCCCTGTGATGGACTGGTGACCTGTACAGGGAGTCAGGTAGTCGGCTCGGATCGACTCCCAGCACCCTGTGACCCTACAAAGGAAACAGCGTTAGAGAAGATGCATGTATAGATTGTGATGACCGCTAACACAGGCTTCCACACTGATAATGGGGATAGTATATTTTCTAAATATTTATAATGAGTATACTTTAAAGGCTCTCTACTATTTTTATACATCAAGGTTAGATTAGTAGTACTACTTAACCTGTAATAACAGTTGTCAGTTGTATAATACTTTCCAAGGCTGTGTGCGGAGGTTTGTGTAGGTTAGATGACCCTCCAGGATGCCTTTAGTTTTATCTGAAACTCCACTTAGACTGTATGCATTTTCAACAAAAAGCCTGTGTTTCAATCTGAGGTCACGGCATTTTAAACACGTGGGTTTACTGGGCCAGGATCACTGTTTGGAAAGAAGCCATTGCACTGAATTGTGGGTAATATACATACGAATCTAACTTTGTTTTAGAGCGTGACCCTTGTTCAGATCTCATTCACACCCACGTATATTATACAGTCTAAGCGACGGGAAGAAATAAAATGCATTTATGCTCATTAGATATGTTAGAGTAGGAACTACAGTCCACGTTATGTTTAATAATGTCTAAGTTTTATTCAGGCGCCAAAGCAATCAGTACAATGTAGTCACACTTCATATGCCCACTACCAGTGTCAAGACTCAATGTTTTGCTAAATGAGTAGAAGCTATATAAAATAGAAGACCCTCATACTAAGAATCTTAAACATGCTTCTTGGCTTATTGCCACAACAAGTATTAGATAACACTCATCCAAATGTGGTCTAATATTAAGATTGTAATCATTATACAACATGTTTATTTATGGTTTTCTCATCAAACATTAACTTTTTTTTCTGTAAGTATTTTCCATCCACCATGATGACGTATAGTTTGTTGTTAACAGTTCTCTCTATGTCTATGTTCGTAGGTTTCCCTCCATGTCACACATTGAGCCTGGCTACTATGTCTACTGTCCCCCATAAGTTTACATAACTAGTTAATAATGGGGGGGTAAATATTGAGACGCAACAATGCTTACCTGGCAGCTTCCGGATATAATTGTTGGTAAAGATGGGGGGAAGACATGATTTGAGCATTCATAACAGCGATGAGAACAGAAATTATTTTGATGCGCGAGTATCTTTAAGTCTGTGCTCTGTGCTTTTGTTTGACCGTGTCCATGAGAGAGAGAGAGAGAGAGAGAGTGTGTCTGTGTCGTGGAGACATGCCAGGGATGGTGGCAAATCAAATTGTAATGCAGGAGTGTCATTAGTAGAGTATTTTCCAGACAGTAAGTAACAAATGAATATAAGTCCCATTTTTCAAAAAAAAAAAAAAAAAAAGTATCACGAGGAGCAGAAGAGAAAACATATATAGGTCAGACTGGTGTATAAGATACATTAATTTCCCCATGCCCGGATCCATGCCTCGGCTTGCAGCTGCTGCTGGAGAGCATATTATCTTGGATTTGGTTCCTCCAGCTATGCTTTAAGACAACAATTAACTTTCTTTGTTTCCTTCATCGTGGTCACTGTTTCCCTTTATTTTGTTTTGCCAGTCCTTCACAACTTTCTGAGACACACCTTCTGCTCCCATTGGCATTTTTCTCTCTATTTTAACTTTAAGTATAGAACATGCTTTGTAGGGTTGTTGTTATTGTTGTTGTTTGTTTTGTGTTTGTCCACATTTTGCCTTTGTTGTTAGTCAGATACTGTAGTAATGGAGATTTTTCTGTGGCGCTGTAGCAGTGTTCCATTGTCATACACTGACATCGAGTGGTCCCATATGGTATTCAAGTATATACGACAGGTGAAGTAACAAGTATTTTTTCTTCCATGAGTTCAGATACAGAAGAGCATATGCTGTAAATTAAACATGTTTCTTTGCCAAGGCATTAATTATTTCTATTTTGTTATAGCAAAACTGAATAGAGGCAAAAACCTTAAGATAAAAGTTGGTTCAATCTTAAAACAGGTGTTTTATTTATTTATTTATTTTTACCTTGAACTAATCTCACCTTTCGAGTGCACAATCCAGGTCCTATTTTTGTGCTGCTGTCCTGTTAATCATAGGCCTTAATCCATTAATGAGTGAACAGAATATGAACTTGCTTAGACTTGTTTTATAACAATGAGTTTGAAAAGCCAACCATAGCCTTGATGGTCTACAAGCAAGCACCTTATATTAAATGTGTTTTTGTCTACTATATCTTTAATGAGTTTTATGCTTGTGTTTTCAGAGCTAATTTATTTTGTAAGAGTCACATACAATATAAATCATGTGTGCTTATTACCACAGGAGGAATCTTGTTTCTGTCATGTTTGACATGTTAAAGATGTTTAGTCATTTATAAGTAATAAAGCAATGTATTGCCCACACTTCACAAAATGCAAAGTTCTAACAAAAATAACATTAGAAAAAATTAATTGAACATACAAAATGAAGTCGTTGACATTGGTATAGTTGAGGAGACATCTGTTGTCAGAAACAGTTAGAGAAGCTGGTGATCCATTCATCCATCCATCCATCCAATCCAATCCAATTCCATATCTGCAGGAATCAGTTTTTAACAGATAGGCTAGTTAGCTTTGAGCTACTGCCTCTGTTTCTACTTTTTGCATCTTATCTTAATAATCATTGTATGGTCTGGCTTTCCTCCTGGAGCCATAGAGAAGCACTTACTGACCCTGTTACCATGGAACAAACACCACTCTGCAACCAGGCCTCAAACAATAGACCAGAGGAACAATACTAGAGGGAAAATAGAAATTGCAACTCATATTATAGAACATGTAGAAATACCCTGACAGATGAGCCCTCACGTGAGTGTCGCAGTGACTTTCTGTTGGTCGTAACCAGTTTTACGTGTACGTCAGCGGAATGTTGTTCCCTCCACCTAGTGTTCCTGTGAAGTTCAAGGCTAAATTATTGGTAATGAATATTCATTTTTAACAGAGAGAAGGTGCTACATCAGAATTGTGCTTGTGTTTTTCACCTCAGCTTCTAGTAGTTAAATGTGGGTAATTATTTATTGTTTCCAGGCTGGAAGAGACAAAATAATTTTCAATACGCACTTATGGGTTTCTTCTATAGATTAGCTTTGACAACAAACACACATAAACAAGCTTAACAATAATGTTTGAACTAGAATGTGAGTTTCTTTTTGAGCAGGTTTTTTTTTTTTTTCATATATATTTTTATTAAAGCCGTTCCAAGATTAACGTGTGGTTTGTTTTGATTGGATGGACAGAATATTGTCAGAAAATGTCCATTAAGTGAGAGCTTCTGTCCCAGTGTTACTTATTACATGTCCTGTGTGCCAATGTAATGACTCGTATACATGCCTAAAGCTGTATTTCTCAGCTTTCTGGTCGTTTTGAACTGTTCTACATATGTTAAATGATCCTGAGTTATGACATGTCTGTCACATGCTGTCAGCAGTGACAAGGTGGGAATGAAAAACTTCAAGAAAAGCGGTAGAAACAAAACACCATCATCAGGCAGAAATGATACCTTCATCAGTTTATGTCTTTAAAAAAAACCCAAAAGAACCCAACTCACTCTTATTCACATATCGATGTCTTTACAAGGGGAATTTAGCAAAAGTGTTGTAAGAAGCGGTTCTTAAAGCTTCAGTGATTCCTCCGTTTTGTGACTGAGGCGACGTTAGGGTGAGCATGTTTGGAAGATTGCGGCGGCTATATGTGTGGTGCTCAAACATCGGAGTGGGTTCATGTTTACCTTTGTGTGGGTACGTGTTTGCTTGTGTGAGTCAGTACACGTGCATATGTGAGTGCGATCGTTCCCGAGGCACTCACTCTCTGCTCAATAACTCACATGGCAAGGCAGGACCTAATAGACCCGAGTCTAATATCAGCTAATGTCAGAGGGGCTTATAGCTGACTACCTGCTGTTTGACTGGGGAGAGAGAGGGAGAGAGAGGTGGATTGGTAGAGGCAGCGATAAGGGGGTGAGAGGGAAAATGAATAGGGAAATAAATGAAAAGAGAAAAACCTAAATCAAAAGAGCACAGCTGAGCAATAAGACAGAGTAACTGTGGAAGAAATGCCGAGGAGTGGAAAACAGATCGTAGTAGTGCAGCAAATGAGGCTTTTTAGGTATGCTGGACTGTGAGAAAGTCGTCAGACATCACATATAAATGGAGTTAGGTCAAGCAGTGCAGCAGGAGTATGCACAGCTCGTACTGATGAAAAACCTCAGTAAGATTGACTTATATATATATATATATATATATATACTGCCCCCACCACTGTGTAGCCCTTTTTCACTGAGTTCTTTCTGCGATTGTCTAGAAATGAGCATGTAATGAAATAATTTACCTCAATTTATAAACTGTTGATAACAAAGGAGAGAAAGGATCTTGCTGCTAATTTATATGGAACAGACATCTTCATTTTCATGCAGGCTCATTCTGCCTGCTCTTACTGTATGTCGGTGTTTTCTTTGTGAGGTTCATCTTGTTTTTTGGGTTGTTGTTTTTTTTTTTTTAAAGGACATCGCAAACTAGATTACCCATCGGAACAGATGTTTCACAGCCTATTACAATCATGGCACAACTAACATACTTGCTACACCAGGGGGTTAACAACCCAAATAGCTGGTGGAGTTGTATGTGGCTCTTTCGCCTCGCTGGAGTCAAAAGTACATAAATAATGATTAATATACAAGATGGTTAACTTTTCTGTCCCTCAGAACTCGTACTAAATTGCTTTCACTGTCAATAATGCTGGCATATATGTATGTATGTATGTATGATATCGGGTGAGAAATTAGTCACTAAAATGATTATTGTTTCAACTGCTAAAACATTGGGTAAAGTCAGCAATTCATCTTTGTAGTTTTTTAATTTCCTAAAATAAACAAACTGTAGATTAGGTTTGTAAAGTTTTGTTCATTTTGAAGCTTCAATATATTTCCCTGCACCATTTTAATTTGCTTTCTTGTCAAAAGCAAACCTCCCTTGATATATTTCAGAAAATGGAACTCTATCAATACATTTTCAGGAAACCACATGAGTTGAGTAAGGCTCTTTTCTGTTTTAAAAACCGTTTCTATTTCAACTCAGCAGGCGAGCTTTAGTGTAACGTTTCCCAAACTGCAATCTGCGCGAGTCTGAATCTGTTGTGGCATGGAAATTTGACCGCACAGTGACTGCTGGATGCATGCCCGGACACATTAAACTTATTGGACATTGTCTATGTTGACTTGGATTTCAGTCATTGTCACTTACAGTAATGTCTCTGTTGAGAAAATGGAGAGGAAGAGGAAGTGAACTGTTCCAAAGTAGTTCAACCTCTGTTTCATCAACCAACAGAACAGACTCCATCCAACCCACACAGCATGTATTCAGAACAGAAAAGGAAGTCACATTGTATTATAATTGTTAGAGTATATGTTTACTCCGAAGTTAATCTAATAAAAATAAATATTCTAAAGTATCATGAAACAAATACATGAGTAGTGTCCATCACTTCACTATAATTACATTTGCTCTTGAAATTATTAAAATGACACCTCACACACATCATCATTGGAGAAGGAAAGGAAGGAAAAGGAAATCCAAAACCCAGCCCAGCCCTCTGAACAGGATTTTTTTTTTATGTATAATTGTCATCTATATTGTTAACTATGAAAGTCACTGGTGTTGATTTTAACAGTCCTGCAAAACATTTTATAGCACTTTATGGCAACTAATAATTTGATAATGTCCAGTAACATAGGCAATTTGGCAATTCTGACTAATAACGTCTATATAACAACATGCATTTTGGTTGGTTTTTTTACAACTATTATGAGAGGATGTATTCTCAATTAATGAATATGATGACTATCAGATCCATTATTCTTATTTTCTATCAGCAAAAGACGTTTTTCTCCCCAAAGAGATGAAGCATTATAGATGTATTATTAGATTATTTGCTGTTTTTTGTTTTTGTTTTTTTAAGGATTTATGTAATGCTGCTTCAATCACGTAAAAAAAATCCCAATAATTGATCAAATATGTTTTTACACTATCGGCCATTTATTATGTTATTGCCTTTATTGCACTAATAAAGGTCAAAACAAATGTTGTTACATACCTTTTATAAAATGAATCTCATTGATTTGATAAGGACGATGAGAAGGAATAGCAAAAAACAATGCTAGAGATAACGATAACTCCTGCTTTCTATAGAGATACTTGCTAAAAGCTAAAAGCTAAAAAAAAAAACCTGTGACGCTTGTTACAGCATTGATTATTTCATAGAAATATTCAGTTACAAGTGGATTACTGCAGCAAGTTTTGTTGTCAACGGAATGGAATAAAAGCATGAAAACAGGATTAACTTTAGATTGTCCGGACTGTGTAAAATCATCTCGCAGCACAGAAAGCCAGAGACATTTTAATAGGAAGAACTCTGCCATTGCCAAATGAGTCCAATCATGTTGGCTGGTAACCCTGGTAACCATGTCTCGAGCCGTCACATTCAGCAGGTGACTTCACCGCCTCGGTGCATTAGGAGGGAAAAAAACAAAACATAATGTGAACGTGAATAGCCTCTGGTAAACCAGCCACAAGGAAAAACACAGTGTTAACCATTTAAGTAATATAATTAAGTGGCATATTGTCGTTATTTGTATATGTAGTTCACTTTTTTTAATGTTAAAAAGTGCTTTGGGTGCTTTCTCTAAGTCAGTGAAAATATTCTATATCTAAGTGAATTCAATTTACCATTCATATATTACTGTATTCGTTATTCACTTTCTTTTGTGTGTTTTAATTGATCAACCTAAGAAGCCTCCTTTACAATGTAACCTAATTTTTTTTTTTTAAACCTATATGAGAATGTATGCAAATATATGCTGCATAAAACACATAGCGAAGCAAGGACAATAATTGTGTATATTTAACTGACGTAGTTGATGATGCTCTCGCCACAGGTTTGCATGTGAATCAATAGTAAACTGGAGAGTGAAAAATGAGATTGTACAGCGAAAAGCATCACACTCTCTGCAACACCTACAGATACAATGAGGTTGCCTCAAAGGCTGCAGCTAACAATACCAGCTCTTCAAAACTGCCTTTCACTGACAAAAAAAACTGCATGGAGTAATTTGTGGACCAAGGCTAAATCTGGAATTAGTGCCTAGATGTTTTTAGTATTGATTAATGAACCCCCACTGCAGCACCAAACTGTGGGGTGGCAGCAGCAGTAATTTCGTATCCCCTCTGGATGACTATCCGTCTTAACTCTTCACCACCCCCCACCCGCCCCATCCTTCTCTTCCGCTCACTCTGCCCTGCTTTTCTCAGATTGTTGCCTTGTGCTGTAAATTTATCCAACATAAATTATTCATAAATATCAATTCATAAATAGATGCCAGTTCCAAGCCATTTTTCAGTTTTATTCAACTATATGAAATTCGCCTCTCTTAGCATTCGCCCACTCTCACTTCCGCAAGGCCATACTATAAAGCGCTTAATTACTACTCCTGTGATGTGATTTCCTGAGCCTCCCTTTCAACATGGTGACTGCAAAAAAAGAGCTATTTGGCATTTAACCATGCTACAATGACAGACAGAATACCAAATAACATGACATTTACCACAGCATTGATGTCACTGATATTACCTTGTAATCATGCCACAAGATTTTTTTTTAAAAAGAAGAAAGAAACAACTCAGAAACAGCTTTGCTGTCTTGGCCAATGACTGTTGATCGTGTGCAAAATGATGGGACTGAAGATTATTTCTTTGTGTTATTTTCATATATGGGTGACACAGAGGATTAGGCCTTGATAGATGTGGGCTCTCTTTGAGAAGACAAAGGATCTTGGTATTTGCGGTTGCATTTGAGTTCACACAGATTGTTTGGTGAGCTGCACATTCACACACTTACTTAACTTACCTCCTGAAATAAATGTGTGTGCAGGGTCTTCTGAGATTCAGTTTTAGACTACCATGCTCGTTTTATTGAGCTCTGTTATTGTTGTCTCAGTTCACAATGCTGTTCCAGCAACATTAAATTCCAAGTGCTAGTCAGCTTTTTTTATTTGTTTTTATCAAGAAGACTTTTAGATTGTCTTTTTTTTTTTTTTGTAAAGAAAGAAATCCCTCGAACTGCTCTGTGCCTTTATTGTCAAATCATTCATTTGTCCTATCCTCAAATGAGTACTGCTGCTCTGCCTGCAACAGACTTTTTAACCGCCGGTTAAGCCTTCTTGGAAAAACTGTGTCATGTTTATCTAAGTGAATAAGGGTGGAAAGGGGAGGAGGAGGAAAGTGAGATCGACAGGGACAGAAGTTTGTTAGGATGGGTGGATACAAATGGAACAGGTTTGTAGCTGTGAGAAAGTGCAAGTGGAATACTAAAAAAAAAAGCAGGAAAGCTATGGCTATTATCAGTTCCACTGCTGGCTGGCCTGCACGGCCCCCTCACTCTGCATTACCAAGCTTCATCTCTATGGTAATGCTTCTGGCCACCAGAGTTCATTTTCACAATTTCCTAAGGCAGGCCAACAGAGATATCAAGGTACAAAAAAAAAAAAAAAGCCTATGCATGCTCACATTGTATTTCAATTGTATACACGACTCGAGGGAATGACGGCGAGGTTTATTTATTTGTGTGTTAGTGTGTGTGGCCAAAGAATAGAGAGAGGGACAAAAACACCGAGAGGCATCATATACCACAGGAATTGCTATCATCTTACCGAACGTGTGCCCGTATATATGTAATACACATGCAGTGGCGCTCACATATGAATATGTGCGCGCACTCGCCCCGTGTTTACTGAAACGAACTCCGGCAGCATCCTCTGCATTAGAGGCTGTTTCATTCACAGCGTCAACTCCCAAGTCTAATCAATATTGGCCATGACAAGTCACCAGATCCCCTCCTCTCAGTGGAATCATTTATCAACCGGGCTGTGGCTGCAACTGTAATAAGAGATTGTAACACAACTCTCAAGGTAAACATCTCTGATTGTTTTATTGCACTGCGAATTAGCCTCCTCTCTTTGGATGCTGCCCTTTAATAACTCTTTAATTCCTCATCCGGGGCCCTGTGCCCTGGATGACACTGGGTGCTTTATCTCTGTTATGACTCATCTGACTGGCCCTGCTCGCGCCGAGTGTTTATTCAAATAACAGATATTACAGCGGTTAAGCATATTACGTGCAGTCGGATTGGCCACACACCCAGCTCTCATAAATCTTTGAACGTGCAGTTCAACAAATTGGTAGATGGCTCTCAAGGGCAAGTGTGGCAACATTTTCAAAGCAATAGCAGTGAAATGACAGGAAGAGAGCCAGTTGGATTGATTGATCGCATGAGAGGACACATTAAATGTTTAATTTAGGTGTTATATGATGTCGTAATTCAATCTACCTTCCTGTCATCCAGCTATAAATGTCTTAAATGTGAACCTTGCTTTTTCTTCCTTGTATGAGGGAAAGGGATGCAAACCATACATGGCGGTTGTCATTAATAGTTGTGGACTGTTTTTGGAAAGACCCGGGTTGATCAACTATAACATATCTGCATTGAGTTTCATGTGACCTCACCCTTTCAATTGTTTAGAAATTCCAAAGGCATTTTGAGGTATTTGACATTGTTGTACAGGCTCTGTATTCCACACTACCAGTTGGCCTTTGCACAGTGCTGAATAACAATAACTTTTGAAACCTCAATGAACACTCACAATGCTGTTTTCAGTTTTTATGCACAGGGACCCTTTTTTTTTTTGCATATTGTCACATTGTGTATATTTTCTGGTAGAGACAACAGTTTTTGAACAAGATGTGCGTTACTTTGTTTGCACTGTGTTTTGTTGTACGCTTCTTTTTTTCACAACTTGGGTAATTATGCAATTTAGGGATGCATCCAAACAGCATGGCAGCCATAGAAATTAGAAGCATGTTGTGTCATGCTGGATATCCTTTTTTTTCAGTTGGCTGTTTTTTTTCCCATTGTAATTGGAGACGACTCAGAGACTTCTGATGAATTTACATCACAGGACTGTGGCATGTATTATCCGTCTGCAGCAGCATCATACTGTACCTTAAGATGTGTCACTTATTTCTTGTAGAAACGAATCACTCCACTATAGAGTATAAAAATACTCCTTTTTTTTTTGTCTCCCCTACTGCATCTTTTATTGCTTGTTGTCTTTTACTTCCAGGAAATGTCAACAAAAAAAGCATAGATAAGACCTGGTCAAGTGCAGCCTACTCCTGTAACTACTGCAGATGGCATTGCTGAACCAAAAAAAAAAGAAAAGCATACATTTGTGTCACATTTTCTCCTCCTCTATGTCAGACAAAAGTATTTTCTTTCCCCCTCATGGCCTTCTTGTGTCCGCCTTGACACCCTTTCAGCTTCGCCTTATCATCTCCAGCTTGCACAAAGTCCCCAACATGACCGACCCCCCCCCCCGCCATCATATCTGCACTGTGCTGGCACCCAGCGGCTGAGTTCAAAACACTGTTGTTAGCTGGCAGTGCTACAAAGGGCACATCCCTGTCCTGACTCCTCGGTCCGGGCTTGACTTTTGTGTCTTGCAGCGTCGGAGTGGAGAATGTAATATTTCCACCTCGGTCAGAGATGCAATCACTTTGTAACGACAAATCCTCCGTCCTCCTGAGCTCCAGCTTTGTGCCTGACTGGCCGCTTGAATCCGTCTTTCCTGTCAAACAGGCTTATGAATATACAGATCACCTGAGCTTCTGTTGGTGTTAATACTGTGTAACTTAATTTTTTTTTTAAAAGGTGAAGCTGTTGACTCTTAACATAATTGTTGTGGGAGCATGTGCCACACTTATTTTACATTAGTTCCCACGTCACAGTAAATTCTTCTGCATTTTACACATGATATGCACCACGAAGAAGCATAAACATTGTGTTCATGGATTGACACCATTAGGTGTTCCTTTGACACAGAGACAGAGCAGCCTCTAGTGGTAAACTTCATGATTGTCTGCTTTTTTTCCTCCTCCTACACAGTTAGTTATGTATTGATTATTACAGCACAGAGTTCAGCCTTTTTGATCCCTCCAGACAGACACACAGTGTGATGACTCCTCTATTCTAGTGTTAGAGTGAGCACTTCATCTCAGCATCTGGCACAATTGTGTAAACTTAGCTCGATCTTTGATAAACACACACACATCAGAAAACCAAGTGTGAGCCTATTTATTCACAGGAATGTTGTCAAGCAGCAGGTATAAGTTTAGTTAAAGCCAGCTTCTCTTTTACATGCAGGGGAATAAAACAGCACAGATTCATATGGAGAAGTGGATGTAAATGGGAGTTGAGCTGTTCTCCAGCGACTTTAAAGAGAACTTCACTTTTGTTAAAAAGTCCGACCGAAAACAAATAAATACTGCAAACATAAATGCAAACTTGGTGGGGATGTCTTTTCAGCTAAGATGTGTGTGTGTTTTGTTTTGTTTATATACACACACACACACACACACACACACACACACACACACACACTTTTTTAGCACAGATGTGATGGCGCTTTTCACCTGTGTACTGCTATTGAAAGAAACATGGGTTTCAGTATGTTGGTCAAGCACCTTTTACACACAGACGGGGCAAGACGGGGGATTGAACCACTGAAATTTTGATTGCACAACAACTTACTCTACCGCCTGTTTACCGCTTAACTGAAGCACGTCTCTGAATTGTGGAGGGAAGCCAAAGTACAAAATGCTTTAACAACTGTTCCACTGTGCAGCCAAACATGAAAATGGAGTTCAATCTAAGGATTTGATTTGGTGAAGAAAACAAACATGACATCACCATGTGAATTGCACGCTTTAAACGGCTGTACATTTTACAGAGTTGCTCCGGTGTCCAGCCTTGAACCTGAAAAGGTTAAACGTGCTCAATTACCTGGCTGATCCAGAACAGAGAGTCTCCTAATCACAATATAGCCTTTGTAGGCTTGGCACTGAGGGTTTGTGTGTATATTCAATACTCATTTCCACTGGGAATTTGTCCGTCTTTGTTAGTGCTTGCATCAGTACACAAAGGCTGTTTCTAAATGAAAAGGAGTGTGTGTGTGTGTGTGTGTGTGTGGGGGGGGGGGGGGGGGGGGGGGGGTGTTAGCATTGTGTATGATTTACAATTTGCTGAAGCAGTTTGGTTTCTTCATTCTAGCCAGGTTCACTCAAGTATGGAGTCCATTGTATGAGACTGGGTATTATTCATGTTTTCAACCCCCCCCCCCCCCAAAAGAACTAGATTTGTGTCTGCCTAAGCATGTCATTTAGAGCCCAAAGTGTAGGACTACAATGAGGTTTCATCTCTCTGATGTATTTAGCAACAAGTGTTCAATCTTGTTGTTTTTGTTCCTGATGTTTGGAAGATGAGTCACAATTACTGACAGCGTGAAAGAAAACGTGACTGAAACAAAAAGTGGCCCCGTTAGAAACATGACTTCCCAAATGAAGTCACAACGGAGAGGAACCATTAGCCTCCATTGTTGCTGAGACGAGTCTTGGGTCCGGGATAATGAATTGTTGTGGAATGGCAGTGCTGCTAAGATGTAGTGAATATGGTTTAATGTGTCTGATCAGTGTTGCGACGTGGGAGCTCCGGTCTCTACATGGACGTTCACTCCGAATGGCACAAGAACCAATTACCTTGAACAATGTTTAGATAAGTACCAACTCAATATCTGTTACACAGTCACAAGCCCAGATAAATACTCAAAAGATGTGCACAATCACGCTTGTTCCCAGTCACACAAACACTTGTAGACGGTGTTAGTCCCTGTGAACTCAAACGTACAATCAAACACAAAGCAAGAAAAAGCGAGGGAAAAACATCCTCCTGTCCATTAGCATTACCATTTATCCTTTAGAGGGTCATGGGGAGGCACTGAAACGTTTTTCTAAATTGACTTGTAGATAGCGCTCATCTTTGTGTTGGAACCGAATACCTGTGTTTTGGGAGGAGAGAGCAGGTGTAGATAAGAGATGGAAGGGACATGGCAAGCAGAGAGGAAACCAGAGAGGTTTACCCCCGAGGACTTGGCTGAGCAAACAGCAAACAATTGTTACGCTTTATCTTGGGAGAAATACAGACGTTGACACCTGGCTGTGGGATATAAAAGAATGCTATTTGCCTATGAGACTCGAGGTTCAGCGTGCCTTAATAATCAGATGCATCTTCACCGTGTAGTGTTTGAATTGAAATAGTATACAGAGAAGGCAAGAGGAGCGATAACAGTTTTCATCCACGGTATATGCATGAACTGCTCTGAAATATTTGTATTTATTCCCACAGTTATAATTTGGAGCTAGTGTTTTGGTGTTTCTCATTCCAAATTGTGAGTAGTTTTCCACTTGAAGACTCGGGCCTTGTGGGAAGGGAGGACTGTTTGTCTGAGGGGGCAGACCCAGTGTCCACTGCCCTTAATGAACACACATGGGTCCTGAATGAAACATGAGTTGGCAAAGAGTTTCCAGACATCTACCCTCATATGTTGTTTTGTTGTTAGAACCAGATCGGGTCAGACAAATAATGATATTAAAAAATATGCATAACTGCTTATTATTAAACGTGGCAGACAATGTGTCAACCAGTATAGTCGGCGAATACATACAAAGAATTGGAAATTGTGCTGAGTATCAATACTATATCACAGGTGGTATTTTGTCAGGTCATTTGAGAAGAGACCCAAGTGCCTTTAATATCATAAATGTATAATTGTTCCATCCCATTAAGGTCAAAAGCTTTGGCTTGGACTGGAGTTTGTACACAGTAATTTAAACTAACTAAGTCATTGTGAACTCTAAATAGATGTGAGCTGTCACTATATTGATCAATTATACATACATACTAGTCTATAGTATGAATAATTATGGGACGGGAAAATGTATTAAGACAGTTATTTTCATTGAAGAAAATAAAGATGCAAGTAACCTAAGCAACCTTTAAAAAACTGTACCCCCCCGCCCCCCAACACTCCAGTCATAAAAGCAACGGTTCCAAACACGATTTGGTTGGCTTTGAGACATGTGGGACATTGTGTGGCTCATTTTTTTTGCAGGTGTATACATTTCTATTTTCAATTTTCTTTGCCATTTTTATAGGTAATAAAACCCCTCAGATGGTCCACAAACCTTATCTAATTTCTTAAATATAATTTTGTTTATTGCTATAAGCCAATGTGTTTTCTATCCACCAACAGATTTGCCCCGAAATGAACTTCACATATTCCTCAATGATTATTTCAATTAGTTGTAATAGTAACTATGACGGCAAGCTTTAATAATATAACTGACAGATCTATTCCAGTTCGTCAGTAAGCTGTGTCACTTCATGACACTTCAGCGAGTACGTGGAAATTGCTCATTATCAGATTTATACGCCAACTATTGTATTAGCTTTAATGTCATAATGAAAAGAGATTTAGTCATGAAAACATTATGTTGTATTCATGAAGCGTGTCCAGGATCTTTTTTTCTGAATGTTGCCTATAAGTAATCAAAGTCAAGCAGTTGATGTTTTTGCACAGTTAACGTACAGCATGAAAGTCCAAACTTTATAGTTGTCATTTAAAAATATTGTATTGTTTTCACTCTAAGACATGATTTGGACAACTTAATGATTCCATTTTTGTACAACAGAGAGGACATTTGTTCAAGGATGAGTTGGCTTTGCTCATTCTTACCACAGTGATTTGTTTGAGTTGCAGTATTTTAGATAAATGTCTGTTCCTGTAACATTTTCATCCCGCTAGACACACACACACAAACAAGAAAAAGTCCAATGAAGAGGTCTTGCACCAAAACCAAGTACAGTGGAAATTTTCAAGTTTGACATAATGGGATTTTTTCTGAATTTACTGTCTTACCACTTGACCTTTGTGGAGAGTGGAAATGTCATTGTCTCTACTTGTAGATTGATGTGGCATCTCCTTTATGTTTTCTCTTCAAGGCCAAAACAGAAAAAAAAGAGATGGTTTCAGTTAAGGACGCTAATGACTTTTTATTCACTTGGGTGCTGAAAAGACTTGGTGGTTTCGGTGCCATTTATTTTCCAAATCGACTCAATTTTCTCCAGAAAATCATGAAGAAATATGCACACGCTCACACTGTATGTCTTCCAGTGCCTTTATGTAAATGGCCAAGGTGGCGGAAGAAAAAAAAAGAAGTCTTTGCATAGTGTCAAGGACAGTTCACAACTGGGCTTAAAAATCCATAAAGCGACATATCGTCTTGGTGCACACGCCTCTAAAGGTTCTCTGAGCTGCAGCGTGAAGCCGGCTGATTCAGTTTGGCAATCAATATGTTTTCTGCGAACATAAGCCACGGTAATCTTTTTACAGCACCTCTCCTCTCCGTCTTTCCTCTCATCCTCTGCCCTTGAGTCGATCCTTCCACCACACTGTTGTAACCATAAGGCTGAGATTGCGTCTAGCAGCCTTTTGTGGTTAGAGGAAACAAACGGAGAACAGGCAAAGAAAAGGATGAAAAATTAATATCAAGTACACACACATACACACACACACACACACACAGACTTGCCCACCCACCACCTACTTCCTTGCTTCCTTGGCCTCCATTGCACAGAGGCTTGTTCTGTGAGACTTGGTCCCATAAAAGTGGATTATGGGAAATAGGTTGCTGCTACTTGCCATGCCTGCAGACTGTGGCAAGACAACCCATCTTTTTTTTTTTTTTTGACAGAAAATGAACTGCAGCTCCTCCACTTCAACCAGAACTGTATATCTACTGAGCAAAAATAGAGTTCAACATATGCTCTGCATCTCCCGGGGATGCTGTTTTTCAGTTTGGAAGTGATTTATTCACTGAGATATATCACGGAAGGTGCAAATTGAAAGAAAAATAGAATAAGATGGACAAACATGTTTGCCATTGATGTTGCTGTTCGAACATATCATCTGCATGCTTTTATGGGAGCTCTTGGGTATGTCTCTCAATGTGCAGTCTGTCTGTCCTTGTATGCTACTCTTCCCATCTATAACTCACTGTTCCTTTTCTCATTACCATTCTTTCATGTAGTTATCATCTCCAGCAGAGAGAAAGGCCGGTTCCAAAGGGTCCGTTCTTATCTTTTCCTGCAGCTCTCTGTTTTGCCCTCATGCTGAGGGACACAACTGTTTTCTTTAATGGACTGCCAAGCATCATACCCACAAATACATACACATCTGGCTTTGTACCCATGATATTTATTTTCTTCTGTTTACACAGCTACCAAGAGATTCTGCAATTCTGTGATTCATACAAGAAAGAGATTTCTATGATAACAGGAAATGAAATTATTGAATGATCAAGGAAACACAACCATTGAGCATTCTTTCTTCCGCCATTCCTTCCGCAGGGACAACAACTTCATCAAGGACTTTCCTCAACTGGCCGATGGTCTGATGGTCATCCCCCTGCCAGTGGAGGAACAGTGTCGAGGAGTCCTCTCAGAGCCCCTCCCCAACTTGCAGCTTCTCACAGGTGAGGAATATCTTTGAACTGGCAATAGATCAACCAGCTTACCATGATCCACTCATAATCAATGTATTAATATCTTTTGAAGCTCGTAGGGAAATGTCACTCTTGTTAGATCTTCAAAAAATTGAACACCATCCTGATGTTCTGCAGCCTGAGTTCCTTTCACCATCAGTGCGGAAGAACATAACTTCAGTGGAAAAGTTTTGCATTTAATACAAAAATCTGTAAATGTAAAAAAAAATGTTGTTGCAGATGCATTGCTTGTTTTGTCACTTGGACATTTGGCTTAAAATGGGCACCTTCACCTCGCATCCCTAATCTTTCCATTTGTTAAATTGGCATTTGATCTTATCTGACCTCCACACACACACACACACACACACACACACACACACACACACACACACTCACGCACGCACGCACGCACACACACACACACACACACACACACACACAGAAAATACAAATAGCCCCTTTTCACTGTGAGTAAATGTCTGAGGTGTAAAATGCTTTTCCAAAGACACAGGATCAAGGTTCTTCTGAGCAGTAGTTTTTTTTTTGTTTTTTTTATTCCCCCTTGCTCTCTACTTTCCTGGCTTTAGTTCTAAACTGGTGTGAAAGTTTGGTAATTGAATTGCAGAGAAAGGCGAGATTGCTCCCACTACTAATGTCAGCAATCCAATTGGAGTTCAAGCTGCACTATATATCACCATTGATCCAGAAGCAGCTGGGATATGGGCCGTGATAATAAATGAAGAAGTTACAGCGATAATAGATAACAATGGATGTGCAATAAACTGTACACATCAAGGGATAAACAGATGTGATTTCAGTCTAATAATTGTTTTAAAATGCCAGTGTCTCTCTTTGGATCTGCATTTTATGCTATGTTTCAAAGTGGTCTCTGATCTTTTCTCCACTATTGTCTGCTTGTTCCCACTTTTCTGTCTTTCTTAGGAGATGCTGAGTTCAGTGAGGCGGTGGGCTACCCCATGGTGCAACAGTGGCGAGTGCGCAGTAACCTGTACAAGGTCAAACTCAGCTCCATCACATTGTCCACAGGTCAGTTGATTAATAACGCTACTCGTGATTGTGTCACTAAATGACTGCTATTAATCTGAATCTGAGACATCCATTTCCAAAAAAGCTCCGCAGAAAAGAAATCTTGTTGGAGTGACGTGAGGAATGTCATTTTCAAAAAAATGTTGATGATAAAAACACATGGATATACTGTATATTCTGAATGACTGTAACAGAGCACATTTTAGAAGCAGTCTCCAGATTCTTCAGCTTATTCCTCACACAGATCTCCTTGCTGCCACCCAAACTATTTCAAATGCAGCATTTCAAAGCCCTTGACTGGCTTGCTGACAACAACATCCAGCACCTGCAGCCGGCTTCGTATCACCCTGGTGTGATCGCCAAGCCACCGTTCCTTGTGCACAGCTGATGTTTGACTCAGTCGGGTGTCCTCCGATCACATCCAGCATGCTCCTCTTTTTTCAGAGGCCCCCATGCTGTTGTTTTGCAGAACTCGGCATAAGACCAGGAGCTGAATATTAAACCTTTTTTTTTAAACTCCCACTTTTTACCAAGCATATTTTAACAGAGAAAAAAAAAAAAAATAAAATAAATATATATATATATGCACACTATGACGATTGTCTGATATAAACAAGCCATGTTTTCATAGTTTTTTCACACTTTTGGGCACAAAATAACTGTTCTCCGATTTTATTTTTGGCCTGTAAGGGTTTTCCAAGGTTCTGAAGACATTGTCAGCGGACAGCACACGTGAGGAGCTACTGACTTTTCTCCAGCAGTACGGTAGCCATTACGTGTCTGAAGCACTGTATGGCTCTGAGCTCAGCTGCAGCATTTACTTTCCCAGCAAGAAGGCACAGCAGCAGCTCTGGCTGCAGTACCAGAAAGGTGAGTGTACAAAAAGACAACAAGCGAGGCAGAGGGAAACTTACATGAACATGAAACATTTATCTTTTTAAATTTAGATTTATTTGACATGTTTTTAACATTTGGAACATGTGCAGGAGAGATGTCAGGCATCTATAATAATGCTGTATCACAGAGCAAGCTAATAGACAGGAGAATTACAGCAACATTTAGCAGGAAAGGCATATACATTTTGAACAAGCTAAACTAAACTGGGTTATATTTAAAGACTCCATCCTCCTTCAATTCACCCTCTGGTTAATACCCAGCATAAGCTGCATGGACTGAATTAAATATCACTGTGACTTAACAGCATCCAAAAAGCATCTTGCAGCACTGTTCTATTTAAATGCTGTTGTTTGTTTTGGGTTTTTTTTGCTTTTGTTTTTCTCTCCCTGTTTATTTGTAATCCAAAACAGTGATTTTCAATTGACCCAAGTCAATTGAATGGCTTCTAGATGCATGTTTGCTCACACTGTGGGACAAAAATGGGGGGACATAAATAATTAAAGGATTTTAGGTCAAAGAAGTCAAAAAGGCCAAAGCCCCGGTAAAAAATAGGCTATGACTAGTGTGTTGCCAATGCCAGCATTTTGTATGGCAGGGACACAGTGTGCCACAGAGGGATAAGATTTCATTTCAGCCGAGTCCTAGACAAGATGATTAGCATTCATCTTGACTAAAGCCCAGGGGTGGAGGAGCTACTCTGATCTTTTTTTGTAATTAAATGTACCACAGTACATTGTGTTGAAATCATTTTTTTTTACGGATAAAGTTATGCATTTCAATACAGCCAACCCGCTAACCCCCCCCCAAGAGAAAGTACCAAAAGTAAAACTATAAATCATATAAATTGACCTTTTTTCAAATAAAGTAAAACTAATGAGGATTACTTTGTCTCATAAAACTCGGCTGCCTCAAGTGAAAATACACACTTAGTTTTGGTATATCTTGAGCTAATAGTCGGAATCTGTAAATTAAGTGAAACTAACAGCTCACAAAAAAGAATGACGAACAAAACTGAGTGATGGTGAAGTGGTTGCCTCACAGGTAGAAGGTTCGATTCCTGGCGTGGGCCTTTTTGTTTGAGTATCGGCTTTCGCCCCCAATTAATAGAAATCTATAATAATTTTGATTAATAGGTGAAGGAGTTTTGTATGTGATGGCTGTTCTCTGTGTTAACGCTGTGGAAAATGCACCGGTGACCCGTTCAGGGTAAAATTGGTCTTGAGGATGGATAAATTAACCAGAATGCACATCTTTTCACATCCAAAATTGCACTTAATCACATTATTGAAGCTTGTCGTTTCTTTCCTCCACTGCTAAAATGGATTAGTAAGATCTGCTGACCATTTCCTGACTTCAATAAAATTAAGTATAATAGCTTCTTGACCAAATTCAGCCATTCCCAAACCTGATTTATTCTAAAACATTGAGACAATTATTTAATGTACTATAGCAAAGACTGACTCAAACTGTTTGTTTTCCTGGACTTTCTTCTGTGTTTGCTCTTCTTGTTGTTCACTGCTACTGATTGATGAACTGGACAGGTCCGTACAGGTCAGCTGCTGTGGCATAGAGGTTAAATTAGTGGAACTATGACTCAAAGTTTGAGTCACACTGAAAGTTATGCCATTGGGTTTAAAAACAAAACAACAACAAAAAACATGCAAATCCTGTATACTGCACCACTTACCCTTAAATGCATGATTTTGAACCTGAGATGGAAACACCTGCAGGACATGCAGGAAAAAACACTGACGCTTCAACTCAAACTGGCGATGTTCTTGCTGTAAGGCCATTGTGTTAACTTCACCAACCTGCAGCACTCAGAAATACTCAAGACTTATGTTGTGGCATCAATTTAATGTTAATTTTAAAACGGTCTCCATCGTTAATCAAAATATGTTTTTACAGTGACAAGAAACAATTCTAATCTGATTAGGCAAAAGAAAAAAAAAAGAGAAAAAATACTAAGGTTTGATTGTCAAGTTCTTGGTTTCATAAATGTTTATTGCACTCAGATAATGAACAATACAAACATGTATCTGACTACACAGAGATGTCTGTAAGGTGATCGACACATTGGAAAATTCACAACCTCCGAGGGACAAGTTTGGTTCATGAACATAACGAGATTTTACAAACCAGTAGTTTCAATTAATAACTCTATGCAGTGAAATGACTTACTTTCAATGAAATACAGTTAAACATGTTCAGAGAGGATGTGACACGGATGCTCACCACACTTACACAAGGACACTTGATTTTTCTAGCATTTTATGCTTTTTTTCTGTCACTTGAAATCTTGAATATTCTCTAGCAACAACTACTTCTAGTGATCACTTGAAATAAGTGTAGCACTAAAGACGAAAATTAATTTGGATGGAGGGGATGACATGCAGCTGAGACAGTGTGGAATCGAACGCCGAGATATATTGTGCAGCATGAGCCAACAATGGAACGAATACATCACCTAAAACATAAAAGCACGAGGATATGACTGTGACGGACTCAACTCGATACTTGGAACTCTATTTTTTTTTTTTATTTCCCCCTAATCTCTGCTGCTCATGTAGTAATATTAAAACAAAAAACACAGATTATTGTTTATGATACATTTGGATTCTCAAGATATGTATATTTGAATGTTGCTGTTTATCAGGGCTCCAGGTGCAGGGTTAAGGTCAGCTTTGTGAGATTAATTTTTAAGGCTGAGTCAGTACAATCTGCTCTAATGAGCAAACCTGGACTGGAAGATAAGCTTAAATATTTATGACTTCATGGGCACAGGAGTATGTTATATAGATTATTGATAGAGGGAGTCCAATGATTAACTTGAGTCCCTATATTTAGGCCACTAAATACTTAAAAAAAGAAAAAAAAAGAAAGTGTTTTCAATCTTAAACTTGCTTCAATTAACCTCCAAATTTAGCAACTTATACAAAAAAAAAATATATATATATTTATACGTATGCCTATAGTTTTACATCAGCATCATGGCTGTTTTCATCACCAGAACGATGAACTCGAGAAACGGGATTGTAAATTATCTCGTGTTGAATGAACACCTGAGAAAGACAAAGCAATGCTGAAACAATCCAGTGTAACAAAGTCAGTTTTGGGGGAAAATTCCAGGCGATTCGTACATCATTATCCCAACAGTGCCATTTTAAACCCTCCTGCCAGCTGCGATGCCTGCCCAGCACTGCGCAACCAGAAGGCAGGAGTGAGAAAAACAATGCCATGGTGCACGCCGTCTGAATTAAATGTCAGATTTGTAAAGATCATAAACACTTTTCCGATTATAGACATCTGCTTTTAGCCTGTTTGCTGCTCCAGCTATTTTATGTCAGCCATGCCGACAAAACACTTCCAAGCCATTTACTGAAGAGTGTAATGTGTAGCTGACTTTAAGCCCCTCTGGTATAAAACTAACAGACCCTTAAACTATCAAAGACCTTGCAAACAACATAGATCATGTGGGATTTTAAAGCATTTCTGCTCATAGTAGAAGTGGTTCTGTCTATGAGGCAGGACTGAAAATGTGGGCTCTTATGTGTCGTCATTCTAAATAAAATTGCTTCACACCGATCTTGGCGCTGGAGGTTAACCAAAAAGCAAACAGGTGAGGGCTGAAATTGAGGTGAAACCTCTGACTGAGCTAAACAGCTGGAATCTGATCCAGACCAGATGAGCAGAAGCAGATGTTACTTTCTCCTGCCCCATACTATGAAGCTGTAGTGCAACGCTGTGGCTATAATGTTTCTTGAAAAGATTAAATGGAACACACATGAAAAGAATGCCGTTTGGCGATCAGACAGTAGATTTGAGTGATCTTTGCTTGATAAATGCCATGGAAGCTGAAAATAAATAGACAGCAGTTTGCTCACATTGTGGCAAAAATTCAGGCTTGCCAGGTTGTATTAAAAATATAAATGGCTCAGGAAAAATATAATGCAGTAACACTCCTTCAGATAAATAAGCTCAGGAAAAAACTTGAATACCACACATAAAATATGTTCCTGAAAATGTAAGGAATAAATATATAACCATATATTTTTAGTGAATGGCCATTGCCCCAAATAGCCTTCACTTCATGTTTTGAAGTTTACCTCCCTTTAAGTTTCTTCAACATGCTGCTATTGTTGTTCCCTGACTATTACTGGGTGCAATTCAGCGAATGCTGGGTACTTGCTAACCGTTTTAACTAACTGCACAGTAAACTTTAAAGCTGCCAGCTGCATTCAGCAACAATTTGTCTGTGCTACTCAAACCTAAAAGTAGGAAACAGTGACGTGTCAGTAATAAAGTGCTTTACAGGCCAGAAGCCTCAATATCCTTTGCTCCACATGTTTGTTTTCAGCTCTTCTCTTTCCTGCTGCTAAGCTGTGCCAAATCTATGAAAGCCATGCATCATCTCAAACAGTCAAGTTAATGGTGGCTAAATCAGCCGATGATGGGAGGAGGAATATCGTCTGCACCTTGTGCCTCAGTAGCTTTGACATCAGTGGCTTCTTAACGTGATAACTCGCCAGCGCCTTTAATCCCCCTCAAGAAAAAGTCTGTTTCACTGTTGTGACCCATTTAAATAACCACATTATGTCTTGAAATGATATCCAATATGTTTTAAACTGTTAAAAGAACAAATTTAATTACTCAATGGAAGCTGGAGTGAGAATTGTCTGGGCTGCTGCCAAACTAAAGTGACAAATAATAGCATATCTATCCCTTTTCAAAAGAACACAGTGTTACTGATTTTCACCTTTTAAAAGCTGTCAAGCTCGAGGGGAATAACACTGTTAAGATGTGTCTTCTAGGAAGTGGAAGAATGTCTCCTCTGAATGTATGTGTAGACTTTAACACAATGGTCCCAACAATCCAGCACAAGTAGCTGTCCTTTCTGGGTAGTAGTCACTCCAACCGGGCAGGTCAGACCTTCCTGGATGAGGATATTGAATCCGCCTTCTTTGGGAAACTGGAGGATTTCTTTCCTGCCACTGTCTGTGACCAGCAAGTCCCCGTTGGCATCCACACACATGCCAGTGATACAGCGGAAGTCCTCTGTGTCTGAGAAGAAGTGGCTGAGCTGTTTACCAAGCTGTCCGTCGGTACCCACTGACCCGATGGAGAAGCCCCCCTCCAGGTGGGGCTCGTTGTGGCGTTTCTCAAAGTTTAATGCCAATCCCTGGGTGAAGTACACTGTGCCTGCTGCATCGCACGTCACAAACTTGGGCCGCACAGCAGAGCAGAGTCTATTGTAGCTGACCACACCTACATTCCGGTCGACTGCGAGGCACCACAGCTTACCGCCTTCCACGTCAGACACCACAAACTGGCCCGATGGCATTGCAGCAATGCCCCAAGGTTTAATCAGCTGGTTTTTGTGGCAGGCCACGCAATGTCCGTCCATAGTGTAGACTTTAACGGAGTTGTCATAATTGTCTGTTACACCAATCAGGCCTTGAGGGGTGACGGCAATGGACAACGGGATGAGGTTAGGCAGGTCGGCTCCAAGAAAACTCAGCACAAAGTTGTCGATGCTGCTGGCGTTCCTTCGAATTTCGCGCTGGAAACCTTTGCGATTAAAAATCTGGATTCGGTTGTTACCCCGATCAGCGACCAGTACCTCACCTTGTGGTGTCACACAGATGCTGACAGGTAGATTGAACATGCCAGGCAGAGTTCCTTTACAGCCCATCTTCTTCACAAACTGGCACACGGGGAGCCCTGAACTTGCTCCTGATGCTCCCGGTGATCCCCCTCCTGCATCCAGGGACTTGGATTTAAAGCTGCCTGGGGAGCCACAAACCGTCTCCTCTACTGCTGCAACCATGTCAATATCTCGGTAAAGATCCAACGGAGCTGCCATTGCACCACCTACTGCCCCGGCGACATTTTCCACATCACCCTCAAGTGCAATCTCCAACCCGTTTTCCTCATCATCTGTATTGACCGTGTAAGTGTTTGTGGTCAACTGGCCGACTTCTAAACGTTTGGTGTGCTCTGTTCTGACCAGCCCTGGCTCCTGCAGTTGAAACATGGTGGGCAAGCTGCTTCTCAAATCCAGCTCCTCGTCATCACTGTCTCCGCCGTCGTCCTTCAACAAGGCTATGTCACTCTGCCTCACTCGCATCGTCAGATAATCACAGCGAGACACCACTTTAACCTCTGCAATATTCAGAAGATAGGTCTGCTCCTCCACGACCTGAGCATTGAGCTTTTCCACTTCAGCCATGGAAGATGTAAACAGCCTTCTAGATCGACTGAGCTCCTCCTGAAGACGAAGCTCGGCGGTAGTGTAATCCTGCTGAGCGGCTCGGTACTTCAGTCTCAAAGATTTGGTGATGCTTTCAATTGCTGTCTTTTTCTTCTGAATCTCTCCTATAATGTCACGGAGAGCATCCAGCTTGCCACCGAGTTCTTTACGACGCTGCTCTGCGGCGACCCTGATAGGCTGGACTGAATGGCCTTCCTGCAGGTGACCCTCACCTTTGCACAACTCGCAGAGAACTGTGACACAGTCATAACAGTACTGTCTCGGGAGGCGGTTGCAGCAGGACTTGCACATCAAGGCAGCGGCAGCAGCACTGCAGGATATGGTGCAGTCCAGGATCTTCAACACAGTGAGATTATCGGCCAGCTGAGAGATGCTACTCATGCGGGAGACTTTGCTACAGAAAGGGCAGCGTACACCGTTAATGGTGTTAGCCAGCAGCTTCTCCAGACACTGTCGGCACACTGTGTGACCACACTGCAGAAGCTTGGGCCTCATCTGGTCCTGGTTGTAGGTCTCCAAGCAGATGGGGCATTCAAGAACCTCCCTCATCAGGTCTGGGTCAAGTGGGGATGCTGCTGCCGCCATAGTGCTCCTTTCCCTAAGAGAAAAATATCATTTGTCCATGATAAGATATTAAAAAGATTATGAAAAGATACAGAATTGCAGGCTGTAAAACAAGACAGGAGACCAACATTTGCAAGGTGAAGACCTGCAAATAGAACAGCAACAATCTTAATTCTAATATCTTAATTGGTATGTTGTTCATGTGCATGTGTTCAGTCATCGCATTAACAAGAACAGAGGCTGCTCAACGTCGACAATCACGTCTAATAAACATCAGTTTATGCAAGCAGTTGTCACACGTCGCTCTCTAGTTTGCAAAGAGGGAGGGAAAAAGCGGTGCTGTCAATGGAAGTTAAGCTAATTGACGAGCCTCGAGTGCTAACTGACATATGATCGTGTGTCAACGCTAATGGCAATCGACATACGGTATTATATAACCACACTATCGGGCGCATTTATTGATTGTCATATCCACAGTCGACGGCGAAATCCAGTTGTTTTAAAAATAAAACCCGAGGCCTCTCCACAAGGCTGCTGCAACTGCTGCTAACCTTTTACACACAACCCGACACTAGTGCTCCTAAACAACATGACGGAGGCTGATATCTGAAGGACGAGCATTTAAGATTATGATATTCGGCTCGTCGACGTGTTTTTTCCGCCCCCGCCCTCCTTCCCGCTTCATAACATTACCTTTTCTTGGGTGTTTGCTGGTTGTTTGTGTTGAGGTTTGGATGGGCGTGCTGTCTCTCTGTTGCTGCAGCTGCTCGTGAAAGACTGCAGTGGTGACGTCTTTACGTACGCAGCGCCGGCCTGTGACGTAATACGCACCACGCCACGACGCCATATGGTGCCTTTTGTGCGCATGCGCGTTTGGGATATCGTCCATCCTTGCTGCTCATTCGGGGTCCTGATGCTGTTTGAATTATTTCATTGTATTTTGGTCAGTTGTATACATAGACATACTGCTTTGTGAAAAAGTACTCGAAAAGATATTCATACGAATAGAAGAAATAAATGGAAAAATAAATACTTTTCAGCAACCAAAACCAATATTCTAAGACTATTCTACATTTTTAATGCATGGTACAGGTTTATTTGTAAAACAATGAATAATGTGTTTCTGCTGCAACCCTCATAAGTCCCTCCGGTTTGTTCTGCATTAATTTCCCCTTAACCACTGCCTCAACTAGTGTTACATGACCAACTATGTATTTGTAAACCATATACATGAATCTTCTCTAATGTATTTATCTTCTCCTCCTGGCTGCTCCATCTTCAACACCCTGTAACCAATATATCCAGTATGTCTCTTCAGCATATGTCCAAACCACCTCAACCTGGCCCCTCAAGCGTCCCTCTCTGATCTGTTTCTTTTTAACCTTCTCAATTATGGTCACTCCCACAATTTGATTAATTACAACAGCAAGTGTCACATAATATTGAGTTCCCTAAATATTATACCTGCGTTTAAAGAAAAATCGAATCATTGTCTTAAGTTTTAATAAAGGCTAGAATATCTCGAGAACAACCACCAGATGTCAGCATAAGCTCAAGTTGTTTATGCAGCGTCTCCACATTTTCCCACAGCTCACTTTACCCATTTGTATATTGCTGCATTTGTGAATTGAAAATTTGAATATGTAAAAAACAAATATGCTGACCTCGATTTACCAAAGGCCTGTTTAGGTGGATTCATCACAGATATTTATATCAAGCAATGACATAACTGTACATAGTGATTATAAGCAACTGCATCTGTCTTGGAATGTTAACTTTTGCTGTTAACCCTGGCTATAGCAAATGTCTCCCTTATGAATAATCATTCTGCTTCTCTACAAACACATTTTAATTAACAATACAGTGCAAGATCAATGGCTGCTGAGTTCACCCCATTCATCTTTTCGGTACTCATGTTTACTAACCAGTGTTGCATAAGTATTGTATTCATTCACCATAGGAAGAAGCCGTCAAAATGGAGACAGAGGCAAAGTGATGGATCGCTCTTTTACATACAAAAAAGTATATGTGGTGCAGTTTAATGTCGCTTTGTGTCTGCAAAGGTTGTCACTCGTGCTGAAATTCCTGCAGAAATGCACATTGCATAAAACGTAGATCAACTCTGTTAATCCTATGAGGAAAATAAATTGGCCAGCCTTTGCTAAATTATCTTCAAACAGATTGGAAGTACAAACACTTAAAAGGTTTCAAAAGTAAAAAATAGAAGTTGAGAACAAAACATTTTTAAAATTGGACGACTGTGCCACAAACATTACGTTCGCTTTGTTTTACGTTCTGCAAAATACCTAATGGTGCCAGTTTCTTAATGAAATGCAGTTGTTTGCATTGATGTAAAGCAGCTGTAATTTCAGATGGAATGAGTAAAAGTGCTTGAGAGTGGAGCAATCTCTCTCTGACTGCAGCTTGATGAATGTATTGGGTGAGCTGGGTGACAACAGCTCTTTTCTGTGTCTGTGTTGCCTCAAGGACTGAATGTAATTTGGCTCATGGGCCACCCCTTGAGACTGTTTACATACTGTTACACATGAGGTTACCACCCACCCTTTCAACTGCCGACTGGCGCTGTACAGACACACACAGGGAGCGTGTCACAAAGATACGTAAATAGACCGACTTCTCCTCCTTCCACAAATTTACACAAAAGATCACAATTCCCTCTGAGGACAATGGGTCATGTCCTTAGTGTTTGAGGAGTGTTGGTTTTTTTTTTGTTTTTGTTTTTTTATTCTTTTTTTTGTTTTGTTTTGTTTTGTTTCCTTGTGACAATGTAGAAGTTTCAGTGACCCATGACACATATATAAGGTCAAATGAGGTTACCTACAATATTATCTTACAAAAATGTACTTTAAAAAAAAAAATTTACTTATTTATTTTTGATGTTTCATAATGTCTTTTTCTGTTATTGTTATGGTATGTTCTCCCTTTAATTTCAACAGTGTGAGTGTTAACAGACAAAATGCCATTGTATATTTGAATTAGAGCTATACTATATAGAATAATCGACTGTTTGCCACAATTGAAAAAAGAGTTATTTCTGCGAGAGTATGTGAATACCTGTTCTAAATTCAATGCTGACAGCAACCATCACTGAAACCAACAAGCTGAGTAGAGCAACAGCTGTCCTAAAGGAGCTTGGATACGAGACAGATGCAGTACGTAAGGAATGGTATCCTTCGTGGAAAAGAGGGTTAGAGGCTAAGATAAAGACATCACGGAGAGAAGTGAGCCAGCTGGCAGAGACACATAAAGGGAACCTGGTGGATAAAGGGGTACCTAGAAAATACAACAAGTTATTCCCTGAGCCACTTGAAAAAACTAAGCAGAGGTTGAAGCCAGGAGAATAAACAGGATCTTCTCCACTCAACCAGCTAAGGTGTCCTCTCAATGGCAGGGAAATAACAAGCAGGTCGGACCCACTAAGAGCAAAGATGGAAAAATATTGGAAAGACCTCTGGGAAAGAGAGGCGTCACACAACACAGATGTCCAATGACTAGTGGAACTGACCGCAGAGCAAAATCTATGTGGAAGACCTCCTAGAACGAAGGGTTGGACATCACCAGGCCGCAAAATGACAAACACAGAGGCACTAATCATGGCAGCACAAGAACGGGTACCAAGCACAAGTGCCATAGAGACCGGGTCTAACAAGGGTTGAAAGAAGAGTTGGAACAGTTGCGGAGGGTTAAAGCTGATTTGGTCCCTGTAGTAGTAGGAGCACTCGGGGTTGTGACCCCCAAACTAGTAGAGTGACTGCAGGAGCTCCCAGGAACAACATCTGAAGACTCAGTCCTAGGAATAGCAAAGATACTGCGCAGAACCCTCAAACTCCTGGGCCTCTGGTAGAGGACTTGAGAGTGACACAGTTATAAGAGGGAGACAGGATTTGTTTATACGTATGCATGTGTTTTATTAATGTTTTTCATAAGTTAAAGACTTTTTCCAATAGACATAATCCATGAAATGTTTCCACATGTAATAATTCTCATAATAGTAATGTAAACAGTCACCAGTATTTTGCCACGGTATGTTCAGTGTATTTGTCCTTCATCTTGAGAATTCTTTGAGTGCTTCATTTTACTGTCATTGAAATGGTCTTGTGAAAATAAACAATGTGGAAAAAAACAACTTTAATTGGTCTGAAATAGTTCACCTTGAATTGATGCTGGGGAGTATTTCTGCTGTCTGATTTCCATCCTAAAACTGTGTGCACTTGTACTCTTATTGATCCTCTGTGTGTGTGTGTGTGTGTGTGTGTGTGTGTGTGTGTGTGTGTGTGTGTGTGTGTGTGTGTGTGTGTGTGTGTGTGTGTGTGTGTGTGTGTGTGTGTGTGTGTGTGTGTGTGTGTGTGTGTGTGTGTGTGTGTGTTTTTTTTTAATTGTTTGTTTGCTGCATTATTTGAATGCAATGAGTCAAACTGCATTGCAATTATTTGTAAATTGTTTTTCATAAAAGCCAGCTTTTGATGTATACTTAAGCTACTCAGAGAGATCCATCATCGCTTTTTTGTAAAACTCACATTTACTCCTTCTGTTATTATAAATGAACACAAAAGCACATCTGTCGCAACAACACAGATGGCTGCGCTGCTCAGCTGTAACATGTGGCCTGATGTGTCCTCCAAGTCAAACACTCAACATCCAAGTAGCAATTTCTCCCGTTTCCACTCCTCCACTGCTTCTGTTTTTCTGGCGATGTGTTATTTTCTCACTTAGAGAGGAAATGGAAAAAAAATAAAAAATTCAACAAACTCCAGTGAGAACATCAAACAGTGATAATTGATACTCAGGAGAAGAGTACGCCCTCCCTCCTCACTCCATCCTCCTCACATTCACCTTTTGTCTATGGAAGCTGATGGCAGTAAGGGATTAGTTTCTTTTTATTTTGCAGCTAGATCCAGATGCTGACTGTCAGTGCAACACAGTGACTGTGAATCTTATTTCCCACTCCAAATTAGGATTAATGTTTGTACCAAAATAGGTCTGAGAGACTTAAGAAACAAAGGTGATTGTATCTTTACATGTAAAATTGAAACAGTTCTGATATTTTAACCGAAACCCCCCAATTAACAAAAGTCCTTGTGGTTGGTAGTTGTATATTTTTATCTCCACTCTTTCTTATCCGCATACCATCCCTGTCTCTCCTGCCTACCCTTTCAGAGGCAACAGACCAGGGAGTTGGCGCAGGAGGGCGGCGTGAGTTGAAGTCTGTTCCCTTCATCAGCTACCTGTCGGCACTGCAGAAAAGCCAGCTGTTGTCTGATGACATGGTGAACGGCGTGGAGATCCGCTGTGAGGAAAAGGGCAGTTGTCCAGCTGGTTGCCACCTGTGTCATCACCAGGCCATGATGGGGGCAGTGACGGGCAGAGGCCGCAACGGTAACGGCAGGACCGGAGAACAGCCTTCCCCCATCCCCGTTTTGCTGGAAGTCAGCCGCGTCGTGCCCCTTTACAGCCTGGTCCAAGACAACGTCACCAAAGAGGTGAGGGAGCAATTAGGGGATGTGTGGGTGTTATCACATGTTTCCTACTGTTGTGATGACACACACACTTTTACTACTGTTTACACACACTCACATACACACACACACACACACACACAGACACAGATGGGGCGGGGGGGGGAGTACTCACAAGAAATCCATTTCAAATTTTTAGGTGAAAACATAGCAGAGTTTGTGTTTGATTGTGGATATGCATGCAGATGTGTGTGTAAAGGAAGAGAGACAACCTCTGTAGCTATAAAACTAAGCATGGCAAAGTGAAAGATAAATCAAGAGAGATGTCATACATTATTCTCTGGAGAATTCAAGTTAAATGATTGTTGATTTTCAGTTTTTTTGTGACATATATATTGTCTTATATATTGTGTGTGTGTGTGTGCGTGCGTGCGTGCATGTGTGTGTGTATCATTCTTTTCAATTTATTTTATGAATTGGAAACTATGTAAAGTGCCATTTACAGATGTATTTGTGGATTTAGGGATTTTTACACATTATTCTATAACTCCTGTAAATGACTAGTATCCCATAAGCTGTGTGATAACTTTTGCACCCCCCTGTTTTCTGCAAGACTCATTCACGATACCGTTTATTTTGCTTGTATCTGGTCATATTATTTGTAGTGGTGGCGTAATCATTTCTTCAAACTGTGCTGTCCTCTGAAAATCGATGCAGTAGTAGCGATACACCTCTAGGTGGCATTAGTATGTTAACTTTGGCCACTGGAAATGAGCACTGTACAGAGGGCATAAAAAAGATGACATCATAGTTTTCTCTTGTGGGGAAGTCGTTGTGTACATGTGTGCAGTGTGCAGTGTGCAGTGTGTGTGTGTGTGTGTGTGTGTGTGTGTGAGAACACAACCGAATGTAATATCAGCTTAATGGCCGCATGCTGTGTTTATGATTCATCCTGTATGAGAAGTCTTTGGATGTTTTCTCAGTGAAAGTTAATCATATCAGAGTTCTTCTCCTTAAGCTAATTTTGAAGGGGGCTCTGTCTCCTCTTGACATTTAGTTGACCACATTTTGCTCTGTTTAAACCCTCATCTCGACATTGTCTTTCCACCCAACATCTGGCGCACGTGTACCGTGTGCGTGTGCAAGCTGAGAGGTGTGTGCAGGTGACTCACACCCGACAGACATGTCTGCGTTCGTATGCAGGCACCGGATTCGTTTCATGCCCTCCCTTATCAAGCTTTAATTACATTACCTCCTGAAATTACATATGTGTATAGATGCATATATTTATTTCATATATACGCTCTCATGATAACACATGCACAACAGAGCATCCTGTACGTGCTTCCCATAACAAGCACCACAGTCCCAAAGAAAAGAAGGCACAATCAATAGCAGACGGCCCCTTGTGGGCCTCATCAATGCTTAAACGTGAGGGAGAGCAAAATGTCTCTTTTCCCTCTCTTCCAAACACCTCACCATCCATCCTTCTCTCTCCCTCTACCCACCCGTGGTCTTCTGGGGATGTGGAGAGTGAGATGTATGAGGAGGAGGAAAAGGGGTAGACTGCAGTGAATCGCTCTGGCAAGCCCATCTGAGGTAGCTTGAGGCAGGATTATTAGCTTCTTATTGATGTCATCGACCTCTTGGGAGGGAGGGAGTCCATCACTCTACTCCTCTTTTTCCTTGCTTTCTCGTCTTCTTTTGGCCACAGCTGCTGCTAGTCAGAATGGCACATACTGTACGTATATTGCATTAAAGACGAGTGACAACCTGCCCCTCTGCACACACAATCACTTACTCACTCTGTCGCTCTTTCTTTCTCATTCAGTTCCTCTCCTTCCCTTCCCTTGTTCCCTCTCTCTCTGTGTGTGTCTGTCTCTCAGACACAATTTTGCTTGAGACTATCTTTCTACTTGGCTGGGTCTATCATGAAAGACAGCTGCCATGTTGCAAAAGCTTTCTCAGAGATGAGGTCCGTTTTCTTTTACATTAAAACCCACAAAAGCAGTCTAAATAGAGGCTGAGTTGTCCAGTTTATAATTGGTTAGACTCAGATCACGATCTCATCTATGTGTATATGCTGATCCATTTAGCTATCTGTGTGTGTGTGTGTGTGTGTGTGTGTGTGTGTGTGTGTGTGTGTGTGTGTGTGTGTGTGTGTGTGTGTGTGTGTGTGTGTGTGTGTGTGTGTGTGTGTGTGTGTGTGTGTGTGTGTGTGTGTGTGTGCGCGTGCCCGTCTGTCATGCACCTGTTACTGTACCTCCCATTTCTCTTCTATCACAGCTACCTGCATCTCTTATTGGCCTTTCTCTGGCTGCTTGACGTTTTGACAAGATATGTGGGATCTCTTTCACCTCAATCCCATGTTAACCCAAACGTGGTTTTGATCACAAAAAATTACCTTTGGATTGATTGGATGATTTTTTTTTTTTTTTTTATCAAACAGAGGAGAATAATAAAATGCAATTCAACATAAATCATACTAAAATCACAAATTTCTGAACAAAAATTAAACATATTTAAAGGTAAAAGCCTAATTACTGATTTGGTTGTTGGGTTTCTTGGGTTAAAATCAGCTAGAAATTACTGTGTTGTATTTGGTGGTATTTAAAGGAAGTTGAATTGAATTTTTATAAATGACAACCTGTGATCAAAATGTAAGAGAAATAACTATAAGACTTATCTTGTCTTATAGTATTGATATGTTTACTGTAAGTTGACCTGTCAGGATTACAAACAATAAAAAGGACAAAATTGGGGGGGGACTAAAACTAAAATAAAATCAAGTGAATTGAGAGACAAAACATTCTGAAGACAAGTATAAACTACGAGTATAAACTAGTTCAATAACATTATCGCTGACTAGTTGAAGAAATATGGAAAATAATACAGTGTGGTCTGATGCATTCAATCAGTGTAATATTGGGAACATGCTGGCTTCATGCAGTCAAAAAGAGGCAACGACATATTGCCCAACTCACGTTCGGATGGTGTCTAGCTACAAATTTTTGAGATTCTTTATGGAATCTATCCTAAATCTATTGTCATCGAAAATAATGCAATGATGCTTGTTTCCACAGCACAAGTGATGCCTAAAACTCTCTCAATTGCCAGCTCATGTTGTTTTACTGTAAGAGTAAACCACCAAACACTTAATATATGTTTGCTGTTGTTTATATATCTCTATAAATATCCAGAATGAGACCAGAACTGACAATATGGGCAACATAAGAATGTCACGTGTAATTGCTGATCCAGATATTCTTTCTGTGATATGAACTGCTTTCATAACGATCCAAATCTGACTTTTTTTTGTCTTTTTTTCCCCTGTGCACATCTATAAATTGGGTCTATAAATTAACATTCATAGATTCATTTTTTTCGGACTTGGCTGGAATCAAACCTGGTCTTGACTTGATTTAGGCTGGAACCAGTCTCGGAATTGAATTGGACTTATCTAAGGTGGTCTTGCATATGGGCCTGATGTGTGCATGTGAATACACACGTGCACACACTGCCTCCCACCAACTGCTTCAGTGCCAGAGAAAAATACCTCAGTGGATAAATAAATAAGCTTACGTCTGTGGTACTTGCCAGTACTGCTATGCCCCGTGTTGCTGTGACTGAATTATGGCAAACCTTTTGAACAAATTGGTTGTGAGTCTAATGGGTCAGAATGCTCTATATCTTGCAGAGTGGTCGCTGTCATGCTCTCACCGTAACCCAGTGCTGCAGCCCCTCAAGGGGGCGTGTCTCACAACATTTTCAGCAAGATAGATGGGAGTTGGCAGGTTCAGTATGAAAGTAGTAGCAGCATTAAGTATGATGTACTTAAGGTAAAGGGAGAAAGTTATATACAGTTTAGTGTTTTTATTGAGCTATTTTACCATTGTAGGTCAAAGTGTGCATTTGAAAATGTTCTTACATACATGCATCAAGTCAAACAAAATCAGTAAGGATCACATTTTATATGAAACACTTAGTCATTGACAATGTGAGGTATGCTGATATACCTGAAAGGCTACTGCGACCGCATTCAGGTCAGACCCATTAGTCTTCAGTAAATGAAAGGTAACAGCGTTGGATTGAGATTTGCTGACTCGCTCAGCCAGACAAAGGAGTGTTGGATTGCCGTCCCGCTGGCTGATTGAATGTTTTTCAATAAGTTTTGATGCATTTGGCTGAAAATGCTCCTCTATACATTCGTAATTGCTGGCATCAGCAGTGAAATCATCAATAAATCCTGGTATGCCAGCACTTATGGTGGCAATAGGTCCTCAAGCCAAGACAAAACTGAAAGTTAAGTGTAACTTTTCCAATTTGCATTTGGTATAGGTTCCGTCAAAATTATAACAATTCTTCCAAACATTTGATATAACTCTAAAATAGAAATTTTGAGTCGTATTTTGTCTGAATACTGGCTCATCTGATTTAAAACTCAATTCCATGGACTTATCCATGAGAATAAGAAAAGAAAACTGTCCATTGTTAATTCATCATTATTTTCAAACCATCCTATGGCTAATCTTTCATCTTCACTTTGCTCGTGAGGTCAGATCACTGAGGATCGTACAGAGACTTGACACATCAAGGACCCAACCCCACCTGGTGTTTGAGGACCCTGTCAACCTCCGGCTGAACTAACCCTCGAGCTGCCCCCAACGTCCCATTTCCTGGAAGCACTACTTCTGAAAACGTTCCAAGAAGCAGCCTATCGGTTCCTTTGTTAACACCATTAGGCTTGAATGATTGGAAAGGCCACATAAATGCTTTGATGAAAAAAAAAAAGTCACACACACACACACACACACACACACGCGCGCGCTTAGGGCCCTATGATGGTGTGCTGTTTGTGCTGACTTCGACTCTTTACCACCACTGGTGATTATCTTATAAATCAATACTGTGGGCCAGCTGGGCAGTGTTTTTGTGTATTAGCCCCTGAATACGGACAGTAATATGGTCAGCATAGACTAGACAAACAGATTAATAAATTAAAGAGGTCACATTAGCATCCCTTGCCTTCTTCTAAGTCACGACAGGCTTCGACGAGCGAGAACGGTCCAAATTGTGTTTTGGTGCCAGTGAGTCTGCAGCATCTAAATGACGTCAAAGCTTGGAATTTGTGGCTGGAGTTGTTGCTGATGCTCATTGGCTTTGCTGTTCGCTGGTCTTGTCTGCCATTCAAAGCAGGGAGTGATTGCAGTTCAGGTCAATTCATTCACAATTGATCAAGTCTGTGGAGATGAATTGTGGCATATCTGTGAGGTAATGGAACCATGTGTCATTGTAACAACTGGGGTATCGCCAGTTTCTGTCACGACTGCATAAAATATGACCTTACACTGTAGCTACTGATGTTCAGAAAGATCTCCCTTGTCAAAACACTGGCTTTTCTAACAAGAAGTGTAATTTATGAAGCTTGTTTCTTCCCCTTATCTGGTCAACACAGAATGTGTATGGATTTGTGGTTTTCTGGGAAATGACTGACATGTGGTTAATCAGTACAGTATAGAGTGGCCTATTGATGTCAAATGTGACTTTTCTTGCAACTGCAATCATCACAGAATTACTCTGACCTGGGCCTTTCTGTGTGCTCTCACTACTGAAATATTTCATTACCAACCCAACCCAACTTTTGTTTTTCTCTCTCGCACCCACATTACATATTGTTGTCATCATCATCACCACACACACTTCACTCATCTTCACTTCACATGTAATAATTAGGAAGCACCTTTTCTTGGTTCATTGTAACCCCCGAGCTCTGTTTTACCTCCTGTGAACTCCACCCAACTCCCTACCTCGTTCCCTAAACCACAATTAGATTCCCTGTTTACCCAGTGGAGACTGGCTTGCATTACTCTTCAAACATAAACACAGTGGTAATCGCTTTGTCTGTTTTTCACATGTGCAGCCATGCAATCAAGCGCACAGACCCATATGGGGTTTTTCTAGGAATCTGGTGGCGGTAAACGCATGGCGGTCCTGCGGTCTTCGTTTCGATTGTCCCTGGTATTGGAGGTCATTTCTCATATTCGTCTCGTCTGCGTGTGTGCGCAGACCCCGAGTCCAAGTTCCTCGTGTCGCCTTTGTCTGTGGCTTGCTTCCCATTGACATGAGGTGGCAAGACTCCTGCTGCTGTTATTTTCTGGCAGCACTTACCCACATGAGTTCAGGAAAAGGGGAAAAATGTAATAACCTTTTTTTGGCTTTTCAAGCGGCTATTATATGGCCACGGATTACAGTACCCACTATAATAATTGCGCATTCATCAGGCTCATTTAGAGACCCTTGAATGGGAGGACATGCGTGTAACGAGAAGAGACTTGATGGCTGAAGGATCCATATTTTAGTGAACGCTTTAACAGTTGGAAGTCCCCTTTTTCACACCTTTGTACTGTCCTATTTTCTTTGGTTCCGTGAGCCTCGCCATCTTTTTCCCGCACTCCTTCTTCTGCCACTAATTTAGGTCACTTTCACTCTCAAGGTACCTCACGTCAAGTGAATGTAAGTAAACACGGGAAGAAGTCAGTTCCCATGAAACTCTGTTGAGCCTCCTTTACAACCAACAATACAGTGTTGCGGAAATGCAAGCATCAGCTTCTAAGTGCATACCCTGACTCTTTTTTTGGCGAGGCTGTCTGCCTTTCTGGTCAGGACTATGACCAAAGTCATCTCAAATGTCACTTCAACTAATCAACACACTGCAGAAATCTTCCTTGGCATTTCTCCAATGAAATGAAACAGCCAACTGTGGAAATCAATCATTGCAGTTTGTGTGTGCACATTTGCATGCGCCCATGTGTACATTGCTGCAAGTGCGCAGTAGCCTTAGAGATGTGTGTGCGCGCGCGCGTGTGTCGTCTCTTCACTTACTTTGCTTTCAAATAAGTGAATGTCATGGTGTATTGGAACAAAGGAGTGGCTCCTCACTGCTCTTTGTTGGAAGCCTGGTACCCAATGATAATGTTTCCGGACGGTTCCAGAGTCTTATTTGTGTGACCATGATCAAGCACATCTCCAAAGTAGTCTGCATGAGGCAGCACTGCCAACCAGTTAGAGCACATAAATAACTGAGTGCTCCATTGATCCGTAGTGTGGCAGAGGGAGCCAGAGTGCTTGCGAACTCCCTTGAACTCACTCTCTATCATGCCTGTGGCTTTAGGGAAAGCCCTGACATTATACTTTATTGCTTTAACTGTTATATTGGCATTTTGCTGCCTTTTAGAGGATGACTGAGCTTCTGTCTTTGATTTTTTTTTCTCTCACTCGTTAATGAAGTAGCACAAGGAGATGTTAGGAGATGATGTCACCTCTTAATATCTCACTCCCCGCCCTCTCCATCCCCTTCACAGCCAGACCCGCAGCGACACCGACGGATCTCACACACAAACGTACACATAGAATAGGGGAGGTGGGGAGTGTCGCGGCTTTCACACCTCCATCATAAAAGTCACGGCGCATCTACAATATCACAGTGTAAGCTTGTCGATGTTAGTGAGATGTTCCTGTCTTCCGGTAATTGGGAGTGGTGGGTATGAAAAGGTCACTCGTTGTGTGGGGGGTGGGGGTGTGTGGGTGGGTGTGTTCATGTCTGCTACTGCTTCTGTTTTTATGCGACCAATTTTGAGTTTTGGACGATGTGCAAAGTGAGCACATTTTTGCCTTTCACACTTACTCGAAGAACTTGTATGGGCAATGTTATGTGAATGTGATCAGGAAAGAGTGTCATCATATGGAAAGGTGTGTGTGTGTGTGTGTGTGTGTGTGTGTGTGTGTGTGTGTGTGTGTGTGTGTGTGTGTGTGTGTGTGTGTGTGTGTGTGTGTGTGTGTGTGTGTGTGTGTGTGTGTGTGTGTGTGTGTGTGTGTGTGTGTGTGTGTGTGTGTGTGTGTGTGTGTGTGTGTGTGTGTGTGTGTGTGTGTCCTCATTTGATTTCCTTTGTGGGTTCCAGCATACCTTGTGCATATCAAATTGCTTGACCCTAAAACAATGCCTATTTTAAGAGTTAAGATAAAGCTTTAGAGCTAAGGTTACAAGTAGGTGAAGGAAAGGTAATTAGTTGTGAATGCATTACGTCAAATAATGTGTGTGTGTGTGTGTGTGAGTGTGCTTGGATATGGGAGCTTCTGTCAAAGTAAGGGAAGGTGGGCGGGGTGGGAGATGGGGGTGGGGTAGCTGGACAGGGAGCACATGTTCTAAGAGATAATTGCATTTCTCTCACCTGTTACCCTTTACAGGCCTTCAGGAGTGCCACAATGAGCTCATACTGGTGTGCTGGAAAGGGCGATGTCATTGATAACTGGTGTCGCTGTGACCTGAGTGCCTTCAGCAAAGATGGCCTGCCTAACTGCAGTCCCCTCAGACAGCCAATGTAAGTGTGAGCTGACACCATGACACCTAAGAATTCATGCACAAGAGAGTTTTTATGGATGCATATGCTGAAGCCGTGCACACACACACACACACACACACACACACACACACACACACACACACACACACACACACACACACACACACACACACACACACACACACACACACATACCTGTCTCTACCTGACTCCAGGGGTCCCTTGTAAAGCTGTAGGCACAAGCACAGTCCCTAAAGTTCTAATAACTGTCAGTCGCCCATGAAAAGAACATCTTCTCATCTGAGGTGTCCTAATAATACTCTTGAGGTTCTTGCTCATCATCTCTTCTTATAGGATCGGAAGTTGAAAGGGAAATGCACCAGATGATCACACAGTTATACCATTACATTTTGTAGTGTGAGGATTAAGTTAAGATTAGCTAATAGGGTCATGTGGCTATTTTGACAAATATTAGTTTTAAAATGTGCTAAAGTGTTTTCAATGCTGATTTAAGAAATTACAAAATACATAGAAAAATTGACTTAAATCCAATCCAATAACATTTGTAGATGAAATCTGAATAATTTGCACTTTTTAACAAAACTAAAACTATAAGGAGTCAATCATGAAGTTTGTTGAGCCGAAGTCATACCAGACATCGAAAGACAACTGGTTGAGCGGGTGTCGTACACGAGACTGAACCCCAGAAAATAAATGCACAGTATATGATAAATGTACTTAATTTAAAAGCCTTGCACTTTTAGGAAAATTTTGATTTTGGTGGATTTTTTTTTTTTTCTCATCCAAGTTTCAGTCCTCAATTAAGTCTTGGTGTTAATCATTCAGATTCCATCCACTCTAAAAGTTTTTGGGTCCGTTGAGAATATCCTGAAGTGCTCTTTTCTGGCTGAGCATGTGCATTTCAGACCTCTGGTTGCCAGGGTGGCTGACTTCCTGCCAACATTTGGCACATATGAATGCCAGAAAAGAATTTACTGAATCATCATTGTGTGACTTTTCAAATTTTACAGTAGCACACAGATAAAACAAGTACTGTAATTGTTCTTCAACAGCTGTTTTATTTGTAATGATTACGCGAAGAACAAAAAGTCTCTGTTGTTTAGATTACGTCATATAATCTTGCAATTGAAAACCGTTTCCTTGGAGTCTGATATATAGTGTTACAATAAATGCTGTTTATATAGTTTATGAGCACTTTCTACTCCAACACATTAATGACCACAATGGATTTCCCCATACTAAACATAGATGCTTGCCTATATTTTCTTTTTTGAAACACAAAGGATATGCACTGTTCACGTTATTACTTTAATTTGTTATGATCTCTTAGTTTGCGCCTCGCACCTTACCTGGAGCCCTCGAGCACAATGGTGGCCCTGGAGTGGATGGACGTGGAACCTTTGATCGGCTGCAAAATTTCGGACTACATTATCCAGCATAAACGAGTGGAGGATCCCTCAGAGGCGGAGGTCTACACAGGTAGATGATGATGTCCATTACTTGTTTCTTCTGTTCCTGTTGGGTTTTGTTTTTTCATGCAATATTTGTTAACTTGATATTTGATCAAATGGCTTTAAAGGAAAATCCTTCATGTATAGCTCACAGGTTTTCACATACTCAGAGATGAAATAGCTAGATTTCAGTAAGGCTATTTCCACTAACTATTGGCTACATTCGAAATTTGGCCTAATTTACAGTTACATGTTTTGAAAGGTCCCTCCAAAAGCAATGTGTGTCAAAAAGGCCTTTCATCACAATCTTCATCAACAGGATCAGATTGTGTGTTCATGCTGAACAAGTATCATTATCATCCTGATTCCTGAAGCAAGGCAAGTGGGGTCACTGTATTAATAAGCTGTGTTTTATTATCCCACCAGGCAGAATCACATTGTCTCAGGGTGAACAATATCACCACAAGTAGCAGCAGGTGTTGCTTCAACTGTAAATATCTGAGATTAATGTGGTTATGAATTACTCCAGTGGAAGGATCGTTTGTCTACATGCTGCATTGCTTGAGCATCTCTTGAATTAAAGCCACTGGGAGAAGGACTGCTGTCTGGTGATTACATGGATCTATAGGGCATATATAGAAAAACTGACAAAAACTTACAATTCAAAAACTTGAAATAAGAAAGTGATGTATATTTGACATCCTGTTGCATTTGTCTTATTTAGGGACTGTTCTTCAATATGTGGTCAAACTCTAAATGTCAACCACAAATAAAGAAATTAGACTGCTGACTATGCTTCTATAAACTGACTTTACCTTTTTATTAAGACAGATAAAATAAAAATTTGAATCTCGTGAAAATTGACCTGGTTTGTCATATCTTTCAAAGAAAATATTGAGAAATCTCATGATGGTCTTATTTATACATATACTGTTTTTTTGTTTGTTTGTTTTTAAATCTCACTGGCTGTGGAACTAATTGTCACTCTAAAGTACAATAAGGCCGGACTTGATTTGATCACGCATGTGGTCAAAATAAACTCATAGTTTTCATTTCAACTAATGGGGAAGAGATGAAGATGAAAGTCTTGATGAGAGCAGAAACGAAATGCCAAGATAATAGATGTAAATGAAGTTTAATGAGTTATTAAGAAGAGCTAAATTATATTTGGAGTGAATGAGGGAGTTTTGATCTGGATGCAGAACAGAAGCAGGAGTTTAGATTAGAAAAGCTGACGTCGGGCAATTTGTCAGGCTCCATAAATGGTGCTGACCATTGTGCTGTAGTGCTAGGGAAGTGGTCATGCTTGTGACGAGAGCCTGTGGTGAGTCAGAGGAAAAGGGCAAGATTTAATAATATTGGAGAAATGAGGTGGTCTGGAATGAGCTGGCTTTAGACATTGCAAGGTATGGACAGGCCATCCATCACCCTTGGGAAGACTGAATCGTGGGCACCAGTGAGAAAGATAGGTTACAGAAAGCTCGACGCAGACATGCTGGCAAAGGTGAAGCCAGAAGGGGCAGATGGTGTTTGTGACTCATTTTGCAATGTGCCAGTCACCTCTAGGAGTCGTGTCGTAAGACAGAGCACAAAACAAATTAAAAAGTGATTGTTTTCATCTTTTACTTTTCCATTGTGTCTTGCCCGTCACGCTTGCTTTCTTGTAGTGAAGCTGTAGGATTTTCTTTGAGTTTCTGGCTGAAAGTGGAGATCTTTTACAATGGAGTGTTGATATTTTGTACGTTATTTAGCATGTAGAACAGTTTAAACCCTTAGCATCTTATTTCGGCTTTTAATGGCAAATCCTAAAAAGTGAAGCTATTCAAACCCTTCATTGTTCTCCCAAACTGGGACTGCTGTGATAGATTTATGAAATACTCATTACCTCTTAAAAAACAAGATTGTGTTCCCTTCACAGAGCAATAACTGCACATAGTAGAAAGGTAAGATTTTCTCACTCTTGCTTTGATTTATTTGGAAAATTATGGGTTTTATACTCTTTTAGGCCAACTGCTGAGTTCTTTTTTAAGGACTCTCACACAAGTACTTTCTAGGAAAGTGGACGTGCATTGAAACTAAAACCTGAGACAAGTTAGTAACAAACTCTGGAGGAACGTGTTCTCAATGCTCAGCCATGCGTCAGTGTTCTTTTTGGAGCTCTTTTCACCCACCGACAGACACAAATAAACAGATTGTCCAACGTAAGCTGAGACTGAAACCAGTTTGTTGGCCAGGCAGAAGCTCTAATGGAGCAGCTCGGGGATAAACACTTTGCCCGGGGGCATCTTGGTGGTTTTTTGGAAAGCAAGTGTTTCTCCCTCATTTTCCCTGTTCATATTTTCCAAGACTGTGTAATGATTTGAACCAATAATCTTACAGTCAGGCCTTCTTCTCCAACATGTAAGGGTGGGTACACACTAGGGATTATTCGGCTGAATTACAGTAAAGCCATATTTGACAATCGTAAGGAAAAATCCTGATCCAAAGCTTAAGGCAGGGATGACAGCTGGCAAAATGGGATAGTGTGAGTTGAGATTCTGTTTGCATATTTTTTTTTAAAAGATGGTATATCATGGAAAAGAAGACCGTTAGAAGTGAAGCACAAAGATGCTTCACAAGGTTTTTATGTGATCAATTTCAGCAATTTATTCTGAACTCCTCAATGTTTGAAAGGGGGAATGAGCAGGACCAACAGTATACTGGCATTTGATTTCAGTAATGCTTTTTATTTTATTTTTTTTTATTAAAATTTTTAAAAAAATTAACATGTGACTGTGAGACATTCATCTTGCTACAATTGGTCACAGAATGAAATATGTTTTCATTTACTAAAAGGATGTAAAGGCATAATATAAAAAAAAAAAAAAGCCAAATTACTGAACACAAAAGGCAAGAAAACATGACAAACATGAAGAAACAACTATGAAGATGGAGAATTTAATTTGCCAACAGTTGATGGTAAAGGCAACACCTGCATCCAAGGAGGTGGGATTCTGCCAGTGATAGCATCCGCAAAGGCTGAGGCTGCAGTCACATCCATTGAACACGGCTTCATGCCTGTGTATGTATGTGTGTGAGAGAGAGACGGAAGATAGACAGGCACACACAGACATTCAGCCATGCTGAGTATGACTCACACACCCAAAGCACACACATTCAGCCGTGTGCACACTCATACAGATGGCAGACGGAGAGTCAGTGTGGAGATGCAGACACTTGGATCCAGCACTCGTTGGGTTCCCAAAGCCATGTTTCTATGTCAGCGCTGTCTAGACGTGGCGAGAAGGGACATTATTGCTCCTATTTTCAAGGTCAGGAATGTGATGGTGAGAATAAATAGGTGCAAAGATTTGGTTTCCCCATTTGTATGAGGGACTTGATACTGATGTAATTCGTTAGGAAAACACTTTGCTGCCTGGTGTTTTCCGGCTGTTACACATTTTTACAAGGCCATTCAGGCAATCTGGTAATGTGATATCAATTAAATATGTTTTCACATTTGTTTTTTTTATTTCACATGGCACCTAAATTCAAATAGATACAAAATCTAGTATAAAAACATCAAAACACCTTGGATCATAGTACGGTATATTAATGTGCATTGGCTCATTCTTTAAATTGATACTTTTGAATATTCCCGATTTACAGATTTTAGCTGGAATATGAGGAGATAACTTGTTCATAAAAGGCTAAATATCTGGGTTCACTCTAGTTTTCACTGAAGATGAGACATTTCTGTTTTTGTAAAGCCGTTTTTTTCCAGAAGACGGTTAATAAGCTGATTCGAATGACGTAATGTGCCACTCTTTTTTGGCCCAGGTTTTTCATCTGTAACAACTTCCTGCATGAATGGATGCAATCATGGAGTCCTTGAAAATCTTCACAGTCAATCTTCTGTTTCTCCAAGCTAATATTCACAAATGTTGCTAATGTGACTCCTTCTAGCATGGTGATGTGTAAAGATACTGAACCTCTGCTCCTTACTGGCAACAGGAGATCTGTGTTCAGTGGATATGTTTTCTGAAACTGGAGCATGTTTCTGTTTTTTTTTTATTTCTAGATACTTAATTTAGTTAAAAGACTGACATCATTATAATCTGTGGTTTAAGGATTTTCTTTACAGCTAACACTATATACACATTTTATTAAAATTACATGGTACCTATGTATCAGTGTTGACCAAAAAGGATTCATTACCATTTGCTTTAGGTTGACTTAGCTTTGCCTCAAGAAACAATGGCCATAAAAGCAATGTGCATATAGAAAGGACATTTTAAAAAGTTATTCATGTTTCACTTGTGTCCTCCTGCAACTTTATGACCTCTATTGTTTTAATATTTATTAGCCTATAGACAAATAAATTCATTTTGCTGCATCATCCATTCTTTTCACATCTGTACAAACCATCATCAACAACAACACATCTCCAATTACCTCTGCTTATCCAACTTATCGGCACTGTTCTGTTTTTTTGTTTTTTTTTAAAGTGAGCTTTTCTTGAAGACTTCTCCCCGATCCCTCACAAATCTTCTCTCTGAGGTCAACAGCAACTGGAAGATATTTGCTGCTTTGATGTGCAAGGAGAACAACGGAGCCCTTAGTTCATATATCTTGTTGTTTATAAGGACAAGATGCCCCAGTAGAAGCCCTCAGTGATCCTGCCACAACTCAGGTCATGACCCATATAGGTCCAGTTGTAAAACTCAGGAGTGAATTGTGCTCTTTCTTTGACAGTATGCAACATTCGAAGAAACATCAATTCGTTTTCACTAATTTCATCTGCCAAGGACATAATAAAATCATCGGCATATATATTATCTCTCTGTATGTCTGTTAGCAAGACTCCATCAAAACTACTGCATGGGTTTTGTTGAAATTTTTTTACCACAAATAGATATTAGGCCATGGAAGATTGCATTTTGGAGGAGGTCCAATTCTGGATCAGGATCCATTTTCAGGATTATGTCAAAACTACTTGACAGACTTTAATCTATTTGGGGGTTTTTTGAGTCCTGGTCAACCTTTGGTGAATGTCAGAAATCTCTGATCGCTATTAGAGTTAGAGTTTATGTTTTACAGCCATGTCAAAATTAATTCATGTCAAAAGGGTCTTATACATGAATCTGCTTATTGCTGTTACACTTGAGGCTTATTTCAGTGCTGTCATCACTGTGCTATAATTTTTTTAAAGTTGTTTGCTTGAAGCAAAAGAAGAGAAACATGCATTCAAAGAATAGAATTTTTGCAATCCACCTTTTTTCTAACCAAGTAAAGCTTAGCTCTTTTTTCTTTTTTTTTCTTTTTTCCCCAGAGATGTACTTCTTGATAGCAGCCTACACTCTAGTATTGTTGCAACATCTGGCGCTTCATAACATCCCAATGTAACACTGTGCTACGGCTGACATTTAAAATGCTTTTTGTTCTGACCTGTGGCCACCTCCTGTCAAGATGTACTTTTATGAGAAAGGCAGTTCATCTAGTTTTGAGAAGTTAGTGGCAAGAGATCGCCGCCTCAGAGAGTGTACCTGTTGTCTCAACCATGATGCAGCTTTACAAAGTTTCAGCCTTCAGTCATAAATTGAATAGACCAGTCACAACAAATAGCATTGCTGACTGCGTTTGTAGAAAGAGTCTCTTGTTTTTTGCGATGCAATCAAATGCCGTTTCACTTTCATTTCTTTGAAAGGTGGTTCTCAATAAGTCAGTCCTTGTAGCTGATGTGCAACTTCAGAAGCCACTGTACATGTTCAAAATATCATGGCATGCCAGCGTGCACAGCAAATGAGGCACAAACAGGTGGAGCAGGAGATTCTGCTGCCATATCAGTGGAGGGTGTGTAATTCACATCATCCATTACAAAGATGAGCTTTAATAGTGCTATGCTGTACGGTCTCCAAGCATAATTATTCCTGATTGGATGGCAAATTAAAATGTATATTTTTGTAACCTCTGGTGACCACAGGGGAAAGAAATTAAGCACTGACACTGACTGCGAGAAAGTGAACAGTAAATAAAAGAAACCTTTAACATCGGTGGCACTTTAATTAATTTACAAGACATTTGCCTATATTGTGCCCCTCCCTGTCTACTTATGTCTTTTGGACATGAAGCAAAAGAGCCTACTGGTGGTTTGCCAACCTGTCAGTATAATGTGACTAAAGATACCATCGCTACTGGAAGCATAGTGGTGTAGTGTTTTGAAGTCTTGCCTCATAGTGAGGTGATCCAGACTTGCCTTTTGGGCCAAGGACCCTCTATGTGGGGTTTGCATGTTCTTTCTGTGGATGTTTTTCCTGGCTTCGCCTGTTTCCTCCTACATTCCTTCAACATGCTTAGTGGAGGAAATGGTGACTGTGGGTGATTTTCTGTGTTTGTGTTGGCCCTGTGATGAACGGGTGACCTGTCCAGGGTGCACTTTGTCATGTGGGTACTCAACTCTTAACTTGGACAAAGTGTGTGTCGGAGATGGATACCTGGATCATCCTCACTGGAAAGAACTCCTCTATTTTATTTATATATATATATATATATATATATATATATGTGTGTGTGTGTGTGTGCAAACCCACATGCAGTTATAGCTTCATACACATCCCTGCATTCACCCAGAGTTGGTCGATGGCATATTACACTTTTGTCTAGTTTATAAAAGTTTGTACGCCCCTTTTTTCACTCACATTAGTGATGGATGCATACACATGAGTGACTTCACTGGGCCTCACACAGGCCTCTAGATGGCACACCAAGGCAGAGGCAGTATTCATAGTTAGCTAGACCCTGCTGATGTATTATTGTGGGGCTCAGCATTCCTCTACAGCATTGGTCACATCAAGTATGACATTTTATAAAACTATCAAAGAGTACATTTTAAAAGTAGTTAGAATTAAGAAAGGAATCTCAAAATGTAGCTTTAAGTTATGAAGCAGCAAAGATATAATAGCTGCAATTTGTATAACTGGACCTCTCTTTTAACCTGGGTTTGAAACGTATTATATCTGACGATGTGATAATATTAGATTTCACTTAAATAAGTAGGTCAACAGTGTTGAATTGTCCTGATGTAATTAGAGTTATAGTCATCTGAAGTTATCATGGTGTGATCATCAACCGCCTGACAGCACTGCAGGTTGTTTATCAAAGCAGTAAAGAAATACAAATAACATAAAACAGCTTTGTTTCCTGTCCATATCATAGGGAGTTCCCAGAAAATAGGTGCCAAAAATACAATGAAATTCATCTGATAAAAAGACTTTACCAGTAGCTGTTATTGGCTGAATGTACAACGCTTCTGGGTTCCATCATCACATTTTGACGAGCGCTCTATTGTCTTGTCAGTTGCTAATTTATCCAGCTTGTCCTTAAATCACAGATATGCTGAGGTGACACTTTTTTGTGAATGCATTCAGCCTAGCACTGTGCTTCCCCCATTTCTTGCACGAATGCAAACACTTGGCAATAATTAAAAACCTGTGAGGCTCTTTGTTGCGTCACCGCTTCATTACACTCGATTTTGTGACACCAAGAGCCACCGAGGGCAGGGCAGGGGAGGAGGGATACGAGGACCGCCAGGAGCGAGAGAGAGTGATAAGACATTGTATGGAAATGTTTAAAAAAAAAAAAGGGCACTGTGAGGTGTGAAGAATGGAGACAAACGAGGGCTGGAAAGATGAGACAAAGAGGAAAGGAAAGGGAGCCTACAATGTGGAGGAGAGGAAGAGGGAAGCAGACAGCGGCGGCGGCATTAAGGGTTACACAGCAATGATGTCACCTCATGCTGGCACTGTTGGACTGAGAAGCAGATTAGCCATTTGATCTTTGCCCTTATTTTAGTTCCAGGTTCCTCAGTCCAGCTCACGCCGTCAGCTTTTTTGGATATGTGACACGAGGATCTTCCTTCGGCTTTACACACCTCTTCTATCACATACCTCTTCTACATACCTCTCCTCTTTTCGCATCTTCCTCTTTCTTCAGTGATCGGAGCCAGTGGCATACCCCCCCACCACCGCCCACCCCCACCGAACCACCATCCCATGTTTATGTAACAGCCCCATCATAGGTTGAGACCAAGAATTCACCCCAATGCGTCGATAAGCCCTCATTCAAAGAGATTGAATTATATGGAGATAAACGGTGTCCTTGAGCATGGGTGCAGATAACAGATTGGAGTGACACAGCTGACTCTCTTTGTTTTGTTAATTAAAGATGACCTCATCGCTAAAAATGGACGCTGTGCACCTCCTCGTCACGAGCTTCGCCATCAGCAGATTGCAGATTGCAGGCAGGGGGCCAAGGGCTTTCTGCAGTCCCTTTCCCTGTCTGCTTCCTTTCCCATTTTGCCTCTTCACACACACACATTGTTAGTCTCTCTGTCTTCGCCACAGGTCTAGACTTTTCCGATGTCTCTTCTTTTTTTTTTCTAACTTTGCATCGCCCATTAATTATTGCAGCCCCTCTGACAAATATGTGGTTGAATTTTGGAAACACTACTGGGACAAGATAAGGAAGTGGCCTGTCTACCTCCTCATTCATCATTGTTTATTTTTGTTATCATCCATAAAAAAAAACTATACTGTTTCATTCATGACAAAACTAAGCATCCAGGACTTGATGTTTATGGAATAAAAAAAAAAAACATTTTAAAAATGTGTTTAAGCAATAAATTCTGTTTTGCATTTCAAAGAGTAGCAGACACATGAACTAGTGGATTAAATTTCTCCATTTAAATGATTAACTTGTAGAGGCAGTGGTCAATAGCTGAGCTTATATTTACAGAAGGAAAAATGTTACTACCGATACAGTATCTGTGCTCCCAGTGGTCAAATTATACAAGAACACGACAGTATTATGGCCCTTTAATTACATATCTTGTAAATAATCTCATGAGACTTCCGTTTATATGTTTCAACCTCTTTTATTTTGGCTGTATTAGTTTAATACGTTTTGTTTTATTGATTTTTGTTATGTACACATATTTTATTAAATCCAAGTTTTCTCATGTAATTGTTAGTTTTGCCAATATATTGAATAAAAAAAAAATACTAATATTCTTGGGTATCTATTTTAGCAGTGATATTTGCACTGGAAAACCACTCTCCAATTCATCAGCTTTGCCACTTTTTGCAGGAGGTGCATAAACAATGCCTGTCCAGTGGCCTGACTAATAGGCTACAATGACCGCCACCCACACATGTACTTTCGAGTGTATTGAGAAAGTGTGCTGTTGCAGTTGGTCTCACTGTGGGAATATCCTACACAAGTCTCCCTAATATGTTTTAAAGCAACCTAAAGCCGTCACATCCCATCAGTCTTCTTGGACAGCAGGTGAAGGATGACAGCGCACATTAGCCTATCGATATACATTGCAACATAACAATACGAGCTCTGCTCCTTAATGCTAAATCCAGACCCAGTGGGAGACAGACCTGCAGTAAAAGGAGCCATGGCCAGTAAAAACAGACCACACACTGGTCACATCAGAATGGCTGACGCGGGCCCAAGGGGCCATTAGTCCGTGACAAACCACCACACCTGACCCATGTTGTTGTCGTGCAGAAAGGGCAGGGGCAGCTGCCTGCCAGACAACCGTCATTTTTTTCAGGTTGTCTGAGCCACTGTGCCAAACAGTTCTGGGGTGAAAATCAGGAATGTCCAACCAAAAATTTTTTTGACAAAACATACAGAGCATCTGCTATGTTGCCGTTGCATGTCTAAGCCCCCGCGGAAGGACAAGGATGACCCCTGAATGTGGAGAATTGCTCGATACGATGAAAAACCTGGACTTGGTTTTTTATTAAAGAATGTTTACATTCCATGCCAGTTGTAGTAATTTTTGTTTAGCCATAACCTCATTTGACTTTTTAACTGTAATAGACCTGCAAAAGTATGTCCCGCAAGAAAAGATTTAAAATGAAATATTAAACATTCCCTGAGGGACAATCAAACAATTAATTAGTTTTAGCCATTACATCTGCGTAACCTGTTTCACTGTGTTTTCATTAATACGCATATGTTACTTTAGCTTCAAAAAGTCTCATCTCATCTTTGATTACACTGTGACCTGGGTGAAAACTCAATTATTATTAGCTGGAGAGAATTTGATTAATTTCAGATAACTGGAAAGCTTTGACGTAATACTTTTTTTTTTCACCCTTGCAAATTAATCTGTTATCAAGATGTTTAGTTATCAAGATAAGTTTCACTGTGCTTTCCATCGGATTTATTTCTGCTTTGCAACAATGCACAATTGAGTACATTCAGAAAATATTTGAAAAAAAAAAAAAAGGTGTTTGTTGAGTTACCCAGTGCAACTCATAGGTGGATGTGGAGGCACAGTGTGTGTATCCGCTTGGGGATTACTACATCAGGTTTTCAAAAAAACATGCATCCGTATTTTAATGGGCTTTGGTTCCAATAAAATGGCACATGGTCTCCAGTTTGTCAGAAAAATTAGATCCATAGGGAAAACTTGCAGGATGACGATGATTCAAACTGAGGCCCCCTATAATAATTTCATTTTTGGATTTGTTTACAGGACACAGCCTCTTGCGAATTCAATGTCAGAGGGAGATGCAGATGTTTATGCTGTGTTTTTTGCAGACATTTTTCTTAAAGGACACTTAAATATAATTTCTTGGGTGCCATACGGAAATATACAATACACTTTAATGCACAAGGCTGCACCCAACCACGCAATCGCATTGAAATCTATTTTAGCCTCCTCTCTCAAAACTTGTTTTCATAAATAAATGATGACTCTTTGTGCAAGCACAGTGTCTCAGCAGGGTTGTCCAAAGGGATGTCCCTCTAACTGATTTTAAAAAACTTGGACAATTACGTGCAACTCAACCTGCTAGAAGAAATTTAATTCCCACAGTGCTTTGTTCCTCCCCCTAAGCCCCCACCCACCCAAAATAAAAACACCTACATTTGGAATTTGTGTTATATTTCATCTGTGATTTTTTTATATTTTTTGGAAGGAGGGAGTGGGTGGGCATTTGTTTTTACCAACTGTTTCGCCTTAGAGTGACCTTTGATACTATTAGACATTTTGTGTATATGCGTGCAATGTTCGCTGGTGTTATGTGAGAGGTAGAAAAAGGTGGTGTTGAGCAGACTCAGTGAGGGGAGTGGAGGGCTTAGTGCTGACAGTTTAACAGAAGAGGCCCCAAGAAGGTTTGGCAGTCCACAGGAAATATAAAGCTTGTGATTTGTTTGTTAATATAAAGCTTATGTTTTGTTTGTTTTAAAGGAGTCTGCTATGCTTTTACCTGGACTGAACACAGTAAAAACAAAGGAGACATTTGGCGCTCGAAGTATTATGGATGTCATTGCTATTATTACAGAGATGATTTCACTTTATGTGCACTTTCTATGTATACAGTAAAACCCACAAACAAAAAACATGTAAAACTGTATGCTCTGTAGTAGTATTGCAAAATACTAAATAGTGTCAGTTATGATTTACAATACCACTTCTATGCATGTATGCCTGCATATATATTTTACGCACCAATAATTACGTTACCTTATTTTGTATTCATTCAAAAACCTTCCATATTGAATTACATTGTCTCTGCAAACCGAATCTCATGGTTAAACTAAACTAACAGTGTCTTACTGCTGTGTTTTTTCCTCTGACACTTTCCCTCAAATTTCCTCTTTGAGCGAAAAGAAAAAAGAAAAAAAAAACACTGAATACGTGAACTTGCTGACCTTGAGGATTTACACAGAGAGAGAGAGAGAGAGAGCAAGAGAGAGAGAGAGAGAGAGCAAGAGAGAGAGAGAGAGAGAAAGAGAGAGAGCTAATGGCTGAGGCAATTACACAGTGCCTGAATTCAGCAGTGTAATTGAAATAATTGAAATGATATGTCAGGGATAACAGTATAGCAAGTCTAGCTTCCGCCTTCCGTTTAAATGTCATCATGTGTCCATGACATCATTTATATGGCATAGAAGTAATTAAATTGTGACCTTTTTTTACAATGCATATGTAGCTTTGTAATCTTACTGATGTCTGTTTAAAATTACTATAACTATCTTTGTTTGAATGGTGTTTTCATCCTTTTATACTGCTACAACTATGCCCATTGTGGCCCATGGAGAAAGGATCTCTATGCCTTGCCCCTACGATGCCCTCCCTTTTACTGTTTTGTTGAGTGCCAGGGTTTTTTCAGAGGGGTATTCCTTGTTTTCATTGCGAATTTGGGCCAGTCTGGGTCAGGCGCTGTTGCTGCTGTAGGCCAGCAGAGCCCTTTGAGACACTGTATATGATGTTGGTCTGTACAAATAAACTTTGCTTGGATTGTTTGCAGTTACACCATAGTTACAGGGCCTGGGCGTGTTTGAAACAGACCGCTGCTCTCTGTATGCTGTCCGTCAGCCCAACTCATCACATTCCCATGTTTTGCTATTATTTGTTCCCCCTCTCTCCTTATGAAAAAGGTCACTTGGCATTTACCATGAGGTTTTAATCGCCATGTAAGCTGGAGAACACGCAAAATGGCTTTTACCGTAATAGAATTTCAGGGGCCTTAATTTTTGCCAGCTGTGAGCAGTTTTGGCTTTGGTATTGACAGAAATGCTGACGGACCACAGACCTACCCATGAGGAACCCCTCAGAAGGGTACAACCATAAATGCTACTTCTGGGTGGGTTTAAATATTATATTCTCCCGTTAATGGATTAGATTTTGATTATCATTACCTAACTCTAGTATGTAAGCACTTAGGAGCTACCACCATGGAGGCGGTCAAAATTGAAACCCCTTTGCAGAAATGAGCATACTCCCATCCACGCAGCTTCTCACGTGTGCCATGGGCCTGTAAAAACACTTCCAGTTCAGCCATTGAGTCATCCCCTCGTTTGCATGTGTGAACACATTTGATTCATCAACCTCGTTCCGTCTACGCACACCAGCCGCTCTTTCTCACGTCTAATTCTCCCGTGTTAATGAAAGTATCCTCTCAGGATTTGAACCAGATGAATGTAAGGTGTTAATAAGGTACTGCACATAGTCCCGAGAAATGTGTCAAAGCAGTGAATGAATTATTGTTTTCTTTGTGTGCGTGTGTGTGTGTGTGTGTGTGTGTGTGTGTGTGTGTGTGTGTGTGTGTGTGTGTGTGTGTGTGTGTGTGTGTGTGTCATTGATGATATGCTAACATGGAGAATGGTGATATTGGGAAATGCCAAAATGTAATTAATTAATTAATTTAGGGTTTATCATATTGTATTCACTGATTGGATTTGTCACATCATGTCTTGCTAATGTATTAGTTGTTTTACTATATGCAACTATTCTATTCCATGATGTATTTCCCAATATTTTAAAACGTTTTTAGATGTAATCTTAATTGCATGATTAATCATATCATTAATTGCAGTGTTTGCTTCTATTAAAGTAAAAATTTAGATCTGAAGAGTCACAAAATTGCATTCTACCATGTGTAGATAATGGTACACTCCGTATTTCCATAAAGCCTGCATACTGGGCTTACGTATATTTATGTAATTGCATAACAATTTATAGCTTTCAGATGGCCGTGTTTAGAGAGGGTTTCACCCATGGAATCTGCGGGTAGAGTCCGCTAGGTGAGAGTATATGATTGTTAAAAGAGGTGAAACACTCGCTGTGTTCTCCTGCTGAGTCCTTAAAATGATAATTATACAGTGAGCCACTCAAGAGCCACCAAAGAGCAGTCCGAAGACATTTGTCTTTTGTGTCGTCTTCCAGATGGATCCGTTAAGCATTCCTTCGTGCAGTCAACGACGGAAGTGCTCTGTCCACGCCGTACACGAGCAATAATGTCCAATTATGATACATTGCCTCACCAAGCTAAGGTCCTGCTGTCATTAACTGTGAATGTGCGTGTGAAGCAACATATACCAAACTATAATAATAATACAGATATCATCATGTTGTATTTGAGTGGTAACAGCATTAAGGATCATGTTCACATTATGTTATAAACACTGCAATCAACACTTTTACTACTAAATACTGCACGTCTACTTCTCTAATTAATCATCACTGAGTTGCTTTGTTTTTTTTATTTATGACCACTCTGGGATATTTAAGGGGGAAAGCAAATAAAGTCCAAATGGGACTGTGAAGCTGTGACTCGTCTTTCTTTGTTATAAACAGACTCGCAAGAAATGGTTCGAGTTATACTGACAATAAAATGTCCGGGTCACAATAGAAAAAACATCATGGCTTGATTTGGGGGAGTTGAAGTCAGTTTGTCTCAATTCAAGACAAATGTAGACACATATCAACACCTTGCTGGTAACTTCCTTTCTTTCCGCTAGGTTGGTCAAACCACTACTGTTTCCCAGACATGTGTCTTTGATATCACAATTTTCTGTTTCCTCGTATTAATGTTGAAATCATGCACATTACAGGTACACATCCTAGAGGCTTCTGTAAATATGTAATAGAAAATCTTCTGGGAGATGGCTTCACTGTCCTGCCAATGTACTTTTTTGTGCATTTGATCCAAATTGCTTTTCCATAGCGCTGTGGAAAAGATTAACTTGCAGCTTCATCAGCAATCAGAATCTATTCACTCTAATATCAATGCAAAACAAGAATGCCGTGTAGATTTGCCAGTCTTGTTTTTTCCCTTAATCATAATTGCAACAATAATAATCACATATATCGTGCAACTTCTAAAAATCAAAACAGTCATGGCTCCTGCTGAAGTACACTCAAGCTATGCATCAACAGCTTGATTTATTCTGATTATCAAAACATCCCCTGACATCATCATTCTTCTCCGTGACTTCTTCCAAAATCATAAAACATCAGAGCACTCAATGTCCTTTCCCATTTTACTCTTCTCATTGTTTGTCTCTTTCTCCTTTGACTTCTCCTGTTCTTTCGTGCTGCGTTTGGAGTGCTTTCCGACCACACGAGGTGGCAGAAATCTGCTCTTTCATGACATCCCTGTGGTCTTTACTTCCAATAAAAGCAGTAAAAGCATAACGTTCTAATCAAACGCATTGTTAGTCTTAAATGAATCACTCATGTTTTGGAGAAGTAGATAGAATCGAACAAATTCCAATGACTGTTAACAGTGATTCGTCTATGAAACAACAATCACGTTGCATTAGTTTACAGAGCAAGGACATTGAATGCGTTACTAAAAAGCTTATTTATAATCACAGAAGTGAAGCTAAGCAAACATAGTGAACTAAAAAATGGATCATTGGATTGCACTAACAGTAGTTCCACATAATTCATAGAGGTTTTGTTCCACCTAGTTCCCTTGTGTGCAATTGTCAACAATGTAATTACTAAATATTTTCACACATTTGACAAACATAAATAAATAAATCACCACCCTTGGTGATGGTTTCATAGTAGAGCAAATGTATCCACAATCAGAATAATCCAAAATTAGCCACATCCAGGCCTTACAAATCATCATTATCACTCCTAATATAACATCTCACAAAAGACAGATGGAACCTGTAAAATACAGGCCTATTATTTTATTAATAAAAGCAGTGAGCGGAAGAACGTAATGAGCATTTAGAAGCAAAACAAATCAATTGCAGGTATGTTTCCACAATAACAAGCTGAACACCATACAATGATTGGAAGTCTTTAAAAAAAAAAATGGCCCAACCTGGTGGACACTTATTCCCAGACTATTTAGCAATTACCAGTAAAAGCAAAATATTTACTATGCTTACTTGTTTTGTTTTGTTTTTAAAGGTAAAAAAAGCAATTCCTGTATGAAATGGACATGATACCACAGATTAAAATGCATCATTCTGGAGATATTGAACATTTTGACCAAAGTGTAAACAACAGATATTGGTATTAACTCTACTGCAGCTGTGGTTTTTTGGGGGAATTTTTGTCTGTTTGTGCTTTTTTTTTTTTAACTGTATAAATGGATACAGTTTGAGAGTCATGTTTAGAAAAAGGTAGGACCTTCGAATGAGCAACCCTGTAACAGTGCTGGAATGTGTTTGGGGGCAACCTCCTTTACACAGAGCTCTTTCTGTGAAAAGGTCAAATCATTCATTCGTGCAGTTCTTTTTCCTCTCTCCTGCAACCTTTTCTTACCATCCCCTTGTGCCCTACCAGCCAGACTTACTCCCTGTGTTTATAACTTGGCCCATGTATCATAAGCTAAAACTAAGCTGCCCTTTACCTCATGTAGAAATAGTTGGAAATCCAACCATTTGAGAGCTTTTAAACTATTTTGACAGGTCCCTCTTTTTTTCCATCACCCCCACGAGCACTGGAAACTGGCGTTGTGCGTGTGTCTGTGTCTAAATGAACAACTGTGTGTCGCTTGCCTTTTCCCGTAAGCTGACATGAAAGATATTTCACAACTTGTTGAAGTACAGTTTTGTGAGACATGGGCTGCTCAGTTAGATGTCATTGTAATAGTACCGCGTACCATGTGTCCATAAAGGCAAGAAACCCTGTTTTCTTTACACTTCTATAATGTAGTGTATATGGGTTATTGCCAGTAAAAAGCCACATTTAATTTAGCCCTGGGCTTGGCGCTGGAGAAATGGTTCCCACCAGAATAGGTATGGGGTGAAACTCACGACACCAGAGTCAAATGGCACAAGCGTTGATAACAGGAGAAACTGAAATTACCTGTGTGCTACTACTTTCCTCTGTAAAAACAAAAACAAAAAATGCATTTCAGCATGTGACATTGTTTAGTGTATTTACAAAAAGAATTATTTGAAATTTGTGAGATAGAATTCACTTTTTTTCCCCCTCTCTTCCGTTCACACTCCCTTGTGCTTTCTCTCCTCTCTCTTCCAGGTGAAGTTCTGAGCTTGATGGATGATCTGTTCTCCGGTTTGGGTTCATCCTGTGTTGTTGCTGGGAGAAGGAGTGGAGACCATTCACACTCTGTGCTATATTCAGTGGTCTTCAAGTGTCTGGAACCGGACAGTCTCTACAAGTAAGTCCCCAAATGTCCATTATTGCCGTCTTCTCCATCTCAATTGGCATGCATGAATCCATAATGGCACGAGTTGCATAAATTGTCCATAACAGGGTACAAAACAATCATTTTGTGTTGTCGTTCAAAATAACTCCAGAGGCTTTATTGATAATGTTTAACTGTTTGTCTTTGGCAAAGCTTCTCTCTTTTTCAGTCTTAAATGTATGTCTGATTAAGAAAAGATCTTCTTGGGTCACAGAGGAAGTAGCAATGACACAGATCATAAAAGTCTTGCCCAACCAACCCAATGCTGAGTTATATCGCTGGGGAAAAGGCTCATCTAATACTGTGGTTGAGGTAGTCTAAAAGACTCTTGATGTGTTTTGGCAGAGTGGGACGATCTGCCTCATAAATGTCATGTAAGGGAATGTGTCTGTGAAGAGGCAGAGCAGGGTGGTGTCTCCCTTTTCTTTCGATGAAAACAGACCAGAGGGTGTTTTTCATTTCATTCATCCAGACAGCATACTGAGCAAGGCATGACTGACTGATTGGACTTTGATGCAAATTTACTACAGACTTAGACTATTTAAAATGATGTCTTATTTCTTATTAAAATTATAAGGTAATCAGAGATGCACTATTTCATCAAGACAGCACCAGTCCTTTAAAATTTTATGTCCCACTTACTTGCAATATTTCGTGACATTGCTCTTGCTCTCAGTTCATGATTTATTGCAGCCCGTTGGACTGGATCCGTTTTGTCTGATGTTGAGTGTTTCCCATTACTATATAAAGATCTTTAATTAAACTTGATGTTGTGGCCATGTTTGCAACTTAGCCAAACAACAATAGGCAAATATCAGCCTCCCCTGGTTGTCTACACGTTCGGCTACAGATGTTATTTTGTTTCAGGGGGTGAATTTTGTTACCTTTTCCTGAACAACAGCTGGGTTGAGTTAACCAGGGAAGCATACTTAGTCTCAACGTGGTGGATACTTCCGTTCTTTTATGTCCTCTTTGGTCAGAGGTTTTAGTGAATACAGAAGGATTCTTGTTCAGAGACAGTTTTGCTTAAACTCAAACAATGAACTTAATCACGCTTTGTGCCTTTATAGATTTGGGTGAATATTTAGCTAAAATACAGGCTTTGCTTTTGGTCGTGGATGTCGTCACATTCATAATGGCTGTAATTCTAACACATCATGCACTTAAAACAGAAGGGCAAAACTGAAAGAGGAAAAAGCCAGGCAGACAGGGCTTGTTGTTGCTTTTGAATGGAAACTTTTGTTATTGCACTTTGTACTGCATGCAGCCTGTTTCTGTATTTGGCGCTTTATATGCATCAAACTTATTTACTTGTATTTTCTTTTTTTTCTTTTTTGTTTGACCTTTGTATGTTGACCTTTCCAGGTAATTGAAAACCATACATCATTCAGCTTGTCATATATAGAACGTTTTGTGAAACTGACTGAATGTGTCTTCATTGTAATGTAAAGTGGGGCAGTTCTAATGTCAGCTAGAATGGGGGATGGGGCTGACGCTTGCCTTCCAGTGGATGCATGCCCCCCAAATTTAGGGGTCTAAAATAAATTTACTGTAATCCACACATATCAATAATAATGAAGATGCCATTCTGCCCATTTTCCAGTGGGCACTACTTGGGTTTCAATTTCTTTAAAAGTAACGGAAGATTTTTAGGCGCATGGACAACCAGAGACAGGAAATGAACTTCAAACCTTTCCATCAAAAAAAGAACCCCAAACAAACAAAAAAACAAACACCTGAACCAAAGACTATTGCCTCCCCACAACTTTACTGACCAATCACTATAACTTTGACTATAATGGAAAATATGGATCACAGTGTGCTGTACTCCAGGCCACACCTCAGTCCATGACGTCTGCAAGAGTTTGTCAAATGATGGAAAACTCTACTGCAGTAGGACAAGCATAAAAAAATATTAATTCTTCAGTTAAGAGGTCTTACATGCCATTTTATTTTCTGTCTTGTTTTTAATTTTTTTTCCTACATTGTAATTTTATTTAAAATCTATGTTTTTTCTCATTGAATCTGTGCCTCCAAGAATCCTGACAGTGTATTTGTAAACTAACAAAGAGCACACATTACTTGCATATTCTACCGTGGCGCTTCAGCGTATAGCCTACGACTAAACGTATGTTACATATGTAAAACGTCTCGTTCAATACAGCTTATATAACTTCCTTACTCATTTCCCCTGACAAAATCATAAATATCTCCTTAGGCTGACTGTAGCTTTGCCAAGTGTAATTTGTCACTGCTGCTTTCTAGTGGTCATACTACTTTTATTTGTATTTTGTAAGTGTGTGCCTCTAGCAGTCTACTTCAGTATATGTCATACTTGCAGACCGTAGAAATCGACCTCTTGTGTTATTTCAATTTGAGGATGTTTTGAAACATTAAAAAAAACTCCACAGCTGACTCACCATGTCCCTGTCCACACCAATTAAAAGAAGCAGCATTAATTACTGAGTTGTTTTTATACAATGGCACAACAGTAATCACAAGTTCCCATTTTGGTTTTTTTTTCCTATTCAGTCTGTGTGTGGTCAGCTATTTAGAAGGGCATTTCAGACTAGAAATACATTTGTCTTCTTTTTTTTTCATATCGGATATTGCTGTGATCTGCTTTTCCTATGAGCAATATTCTTCTCTCTCTACATCTTGAAATAAAGTTGCAGGGCAAACAATAATGGGTGAGACAGACAGGACCCAGATGTTGTTGTGGCTGTCATTGGACACATGAAACACACTGCCTTCTCTTTTTTTCTCCCTCTCGTCTCAGGTTTTGTTTCTCATTGTCTTGCTATATGGTAGCCTTGATTTGTTTTGGGAACATCAACATTTGCTCTCCAAAAGAAACAAAAGCTATGAGAAACTTGAGCGAGTGTGTCAGTAGCTAATGAACCTGTCAATTTCACATAAAAACTAGCACTCAGAGAGAAGCAGTCATTTTTTTTTTTTTTTTTTAACTGTCCAACAATCTGAAACACTCATAAAATGAATCCAGTAACAGAGTCGGGAAGCAGCCACTGATCACATTACCGGCAGCCAATTGAAACGCCAATGAAAGTATTAAGCTTAATAAGTTCGGTTGAAAATCCAAAATTTTGTGTTCTCTGAAAGTTTTAACTGCTTTTCCAGTTGTGAAGAACAGCACTGCTTCTTTTTTGTTTTTTGGGGTTTTTTTGTTGCTTTTTTTCCTCGGAATCAGGTTCCCATTAACAAAAGCTGACGAGAAGACCAAGTCTTTGACTTTGTAGCACTGTTATCTCTGTTTACGCATTCTCGACGGTGAAGTTTTTCTCTGATAAGACCAGAATTACGTCGGAATTACGTCTGAGGACTCGTCTGTTTACAGCCAGCTTCACTTGTCTTAATCAGGAGCCAGATAAGAGCTCTACTGGTATTGACTTCTCACTAGATTTGCACTAAAGCTGCTATGGCTCCTGCAAACTCAAACGCTTGCTGGTAAATTAGAAACTCATTTCTTAACAGATGAATGATACTTTGAGACATGACCCTGAGTCACTAATAGACCACAGAATTCTGCTGTGTCACAACCTCTTGGTAATAACAGGTTAAAACAATCAAAGATAATACTTTCCATCTTTTTTGGGTTTAACATCCGGATGCCTAGTATATGAGGCATGATCACAAACTGTGTTAATGTGGTTTTTGTAGTCCTCTTCTCTTTGGGTATGAATATTTTTGGTTGAAAAGTCTTGTTAGAAGTAACATATCTTGCACTAATTGTCCCAAACTTACACACCATAAATCCATTTTTTTTGTAATTTTGGTCTATTTAATATGAATACAAAATAGAGAAAACAAGGTCTTGAATCCTATGATAATTCTACCAAGCATGCATTCATTTTGCACTTCATCCTGTCCTCAATGACCATTTTGTCATTAGTTCGGCACTCACGCCACAGCTCTTTGAGTCATTTGACATATGTTGAGTCCCAGCTGCCCTGAATCTTCCCACTTGTTCCTCAGCTGTTTCTAATTGTGCTCGACTATTTAAGACTATGTCTCCAGACACCAAGTCAGTCAGACGGTTTGTCTGATTTCCTTCGCCATCCTATGCATGTGTCTGCCAGCCCAAATTCCTAAATCGACCACCTCGCTTCATATTTTCCTGCTGTCCTTTGTCCACGCTGTTGCCGTGCTCGCAGCACCTGCCCCGGCTTATCCACCATCCACCAATGAGAGGAAATTTGCAAACAGCTAGACTGCCTGTGCTCTCAGTCTAGAACATCGGTTGATTGTTGTCCTCCCGCCAACCGCAATCCATGCCTAAGTGTATGACTACACGCATGCGTTTTGCATGTATTTTATTTTCTTGTCATGTGAAAATAAATCTTCTGTCATTTGATGGACCGGATGTAAACACTGGCTGTGGGGTCCTGTTGGGCCCCTATTGAGTTTGCGACTGTGTCACCTGTTTTGACGAGGTAGTGAGACCTCAGCCAGCATCACTCTGGGCCATTCCATACGCCGACCGTTCAACGGTTAGGAGTTGGTTTACTTTATGAAAGGTTCCACATGAACGCAAATCAAAACACATCAAGAGGGCTATTATTTGCCCATCAGTCTTACTACTTGGCTGCACACCAACCCTCTTGTATTTTCATTTCCTTCCTTCTTTTCGGTCTACTGGTATCTGCCTTATTGATGTTCCACATTCAATCAATGGAAAACTTGCAACCATTTGACCGTGACAACCTGACCTGTGCGTAGACACAGACAGTGACGCTACATAGTTTGTAACTTTCAGAGCCGGCAGCGCCAGAGAAAAAAAAAACCCAACAGCAGGATTGTTTATGGAAAATTGTTGTCTGATTAATGTTCTTTATGTTAATTTGGAAACATTTGACGATATCTGACCAAATATGTGGCTGATAGAAAGAAGCTATTAAGTCAGTAAGCAATGAAACAGACAAGTGATAATTAGAGCCGGTTCTGAGGTTTTCTGTGAACACTTGGACGCTGGTTGCAACACATCCTGATGCTGGTTTTTCCGAAAAGGATGATCCTGTTGAAGGTGAGAAATGAGAGGCAAGATCTGGCTATTAAAAGTGAAAGACCTAATGTGGTGTTGTCATTATTACTTTGGACTGTGAAATCTTGCTGATCTGCAAGTGAGGTCACTCAGAGCCAGACTAATTTTCCTAATTTATGATGAAAGCCAAGGCCGTCTCATTTAAAGCTGTTTCACCAGCTCAGTGCCTCTCAGATCGGGGGACTCACGGACCTCGTGAGATACTGTAAGCCGGGACAAATTCTTCAGGCAACGAGAAAACAGCTTTGATTGATTTGTGGACAGGCTCAATTGATGTATGTCCAAATGCTGATGTAATGGAAAAGGCATCCCCTACTTCCCCGGCTTCTCAGAGCATTGCCAAAAATACTGCCCTAATTGATCCTCTCTCACTATCACTTTCTCTCATTCCTTTCCTCTCGTGTCCATCTCTTGAGCTTTCAGTCTCGTCATCTCTTGTTCAGCCATCTCTCCACTGCCTCATTAAATTAGGGGACAATGGTTACTTTAATGGCAACATTGTTAATTTACACAAACATTAATCTGCCATTTGTCCACTTCCATTTTTTGCTGAGCTTTCAAAACGGTGGCACGTGGACAAAACCTAACTGCTTTCAGTCGCGTGCAGCCAGACGGGCTTGGAGTAGATGTCAGAGGCGCTGAATTACAGCCCGGGCATTGACAGAGCAATGTGGATAGAGACGTAGAGGCACAAAGGGAAGTGTACTAGATCTGTGTATATACAGAGCTTTGCGTTAGCATGAGCTCATGTGGACACAATGTAGGGACCTGAAAGAACCTCTGCTTATACAGTCCAAATACAGTTATGGTTATATTAGGGTTAGGTTGAGTTTAGGGTTAACGAAAGGATAAGGCAGGACGTAGTGGTAGTATCTGGAAAGAAACTTGTTTTAAGGTGAGAGTTCAGTCAAGGTGAGGTTACATAGTTATATATGATTGACTTTAGAATAGGTCTGCAGAACATTAATGTAAGTCAAGGCAGTGTCCCAACAAGCATGAAAACAGTATGCTGTGTGTGTGTGTGTGTGTGTGTGTGTGTGTGTGTGTGTGTGTGTGTGTGTGTGTGTGTGTGTGTGTGTGTGTGTGTGTGTGTGTGTGTGTGTGTGTGTGTGTGTGTGTGTGTGTGTGTGTGTGTGTGTGTGTGTGTGTGTGTGTGTGTGTGCGCATACAAATATGAGTGCTTGTGTGGGTGGCCAATGTGTATTTCTTGCCAATTCTGTTTCTTGATGATTTGACATTCTCGTGGCAGGCCAGACTGTGGCTTGTTCTTTTGTTCTCTCTTTATCATCACTAAGTGCCTATACTAAGCTCAGACACTATACTCTTTCCATTAAACCTATTTTAATGCTGCAATTATGATGTATGGCACAACGAGAGACCTCTGGCCACAATTCCACAGCAAGATTGCGTTCATAAAGTTACCATGTTTGTACATTTCCAGTAAAATTTACGTGCATTTCCTTGGACATGTTGCCCCTCTCTAAGGTTGAGGCTTAATCCCCTGACTCAAATGTCTTTTTATATTCTACATAACAATCCTGTAATTGCTGTGGGGGCTGTGGAAGAAGAAACTGTGCCTATCATTGATGCCAAGTATTTAAACAATCAAAAACAACAATACGTAGGCTCACATCCCAGATCCCAACAAAACTTTTAACAAATTGCCACGATAAAACTCCCGCCGTGTCATCCTCCTCTCTCCCACCTCATTGTATCCATCTGCACGTTATGCGGCCACATAATTTAAACAGTGTGACTGTTACATGCCGGCATTGTTTTGCTGGGCAAAGGAGCCAGTGAGGCCCGTGCGTCTTTTGTGAGGTTCTTGGGGAATACCACATCCACCCCGCTGAATAACAAGAGCAGACAAACTATGTGAACAATGTCCAAACAGGTCATGTTACAAACAAAACAGTCATTTGACAGCACTGGAAAAAATCTCCAAAGGCATTATATAAAACAAATGCAAATGATTTTAGGAAGAAAAGAAAAAAAAGAAAAGCTTTTATAAAAGTAATAACATCTTTAATTTCTTTATTTTCTTGTTTCAAAAAGTTGTTAGGATTGGAAGGTCGTTCCATTCGTTCATTTTGTCTCACTTTGTTCTGTGGTTTCCTTTTTGTCATTGTGTTGTTTTTACAGTGGTAACTCTGTGGCAACACTGCTGAAAGCTTACACTTTTTCATAACTAGTTACACATATTTCTCAATGTTTAATTCCTTTTTTTTTTAAGTCCCCCGCAGTAAAGAAAAACACCCCATGTGGACCGAAGGATAATTCTTTATTTGCTTTATTTTTAAAAATAAAAAATGGAAAAAAATCACACAGAACAATCTTCACCATGACTGTGTTTTTTTCACAGCACAAACTAATGAAAACTATTTGACAACATTGTGTGATGAAAGCTGTTTATATTGTACAACACCCTATTTTACCTCTGTGTTTTCAGTTCGGCTGCAAACACATATTAGTCAGACAGATTTCATTCATTGAGACTCCGCACATGCTTTCTCAATATCGATTAAAGTTTATTTGCATCTTGCCAATAACAATATGATCGTCTGAAGTCACTTTCACAATGAAAAAACCCAGCATTTCTGCATGAGATAGAAGGGAAAAACTCCCTTTTACAAAAAGAATCCTTTGCAGAAACAAGCTTTGAGGTACTTTCTGCTGTCCTAGTTGGGCTCAGTGGACAGAAAGAAGATAGGACAGAGGTGGAGAGCAACAAGCAGACAGATTAAGAACAGATCCAACTCGCCCTTTATTAATCTATCCTTTTATTTTATTACTAGCGCGAGAACATTTCCAGGTGAAAAGAGGTGAAAGCTAGAGTACACACCAGTTTGCTCCATTGAGCACACAATTTAAAATCACCAATCAACTTGAAAAGCGTGTTTTTTGATTGCGAGAAGAAGCTGGAGTTTAACCAGCCAGACCTACTAAAAGTTGACGATGTGAGGCTACAGTGCATTTGGAAGGCGCGGGGTTGTGGTTTATATAAAAAGTGGATTTAGTCTTGAAAATGTTAGGGTGGTATTAATGTTATGGTTCTCAAACAAGCTGGGAAATATGTTTACTTGCTCTCTCAGAGAGAGCTGAATGAGAAACTTGAGGTATATAAAGCAGTAGGCAATACCTACAACAATTCCAAGAAAAGCCAGCCCGGCTGTATCTGAGAGTAAAAAAACAGACCTACCAGCCAATACGAAGCTCAGTTTTTGCTATTTATTGTTTACTAAAACATGTACAACCTAAGTACAGGGATGGATGCATGCATACTCTGCAACAACAATGTAATTTATTAATTTTAAAGAACAAAGTTTACTTTGTTCAAATCATTTCATACTTTGCAATAAACTTGAGATACTTTTGTCAATGACAGTGACAATAAGCCTTAATATATGTGATCACACTTACTTCCTTTAGCATTTTTGTTTTTCATTCATATCATTCATATTATTGGGCAGGATTTAAGTGTTGGTAGATCGACTTGTGTTGTATTAGAATAATTCAAACTTTGAACCTTCACTTGTTTCTTTACATTATGATTCCAGTTCGTTTGTGTTCTTTTTCCCCATCACAAGTACACCGATTGGCATTTTCAAAAGGACACATAAAGGTCATTTGTTTCTTATTCCAAGCCGTGTGGTCCCACATTACTGAAGATATGTTACGTTCCATCAGTGTGTCTCATCTCCGCTTGGAATGTCTTGAACTCTTTGTTGTGGTATCTTATCATGGGTTGTTAGTGGTTCCGATGCCTGTCAGGGAACCCAAAACATTTTGATGTTTGACATTTTGAGAGAGAGGAACTTTGTCCTTATGGAGTTCTTGGAGTCAAGCCAGATGCCACTTTACTCCCGTCTCCTTTGCCATCGTGGTGCTGCCCGCATTCATTTTGAAATATAATTAGATCTCACCATCCCCAGCTTCTTCCTCACAAAGCATTTTCCCAGAAAGTATGTGATGTCAGTTTAAGATCACATACAATCGAGTATAATCATGCCGAGCAAAACTATCATATCATCAATGCCATTACCTTTCAGATTTAAAAAAAAAAGGACATTATTTAAATGTATTTGTTGTCACTAACCTGACAAACTGTAAGTGAATGAACAATAAACTATTGCTGCTGGAAAACTTTCTTAGTATATATGAAGCTTTGATAGAACAATGTATTCCAATATATCAGCAAAAAAAAAAATCTGACTTGATTGAATGACTGAATTCATGCCATATGTGTTTTATTCAAGCTTTTAAAAAAAAAAAAAAAATTCTATCTCATTAGTTCTTACTACAAAGCAGCTCAAAACCAGAAAACAAAACATATGTGACAGGAAACATTAGAATGCCACAGTCTAATGTTTACCATGGATGTCCCTGCAACTTCAAAACAACAAGGTCCCAAAATAAAGAATGAAAAAAATAGGGGAAATAAATGTAACCAGGTCTGAAAGGATTTGTTATTGGTCCACATTCAGCAGAGTCTCTGCTGTTTTTGTGGTGAGAGCCATTCCCTCAGCTGACTCCTCACAACTTTTATTTACAGTCTTTATAGTTAGATATTCACTTTGTTGTTGCAATCTTTCCTGTTGCTCTCTTGTTGCAAATGATGTCACAAATGGGATTATTTTTAGTTGATACACTCAAAAGTGCAATATATTTGTATGCAATTTAACCCGCTTTCTTCCCTTCAACAGATTTGATTTGTCCTGTTCCTGTTGGGAGGGGAATATGTAATGCAATAAATAAAATAGTTTCTGTTATTAGGTTTTCTGTGGGTGTGTGTGTTTTCCAGGTTTACTCTCCACGCAGTGGATAGTCGAGGAAGTCAGTCCGAGTCAAGCTTCGTCTCAGTACGAACATCATGTCCAGTGGTGGATGACAGTCGAGCTGAAGGTAGTTTCATTTATCATTCTTTCTGACCATGCCTGCTGGTACATATCCATATTCCGTCCTTTTATTTCAGTCTTACAACCTGTTCTTCTACTCACATAATCACAGTGTACCTATATGGACACTTATCCACTTTGCGTACTTCTATCTGGCAGGTACATTGAGTGTACAGACTATATTTGCACCTTCCGTAACTTTTTCTTTTTATATATAACTCAGAATCATGTCTTCTTGCTCTGTTCCTTCACATCATTTCTGTTTCGATCATTTGATCAAGTGGTCTTTTCTAGCGGGTTGCATCAGGTTACCAGTGAATCACTCAAACCGACCTGCATTATCACAGACTAAGGGTCGGTGACAGTGTTCACATTTCTCTTTGTCTCACCTTAAATCTTCTGCCATCCCCACAAAGCATCGTTATAATGAAATGGATGGGAAAACTAGATGTGGGAGAACGTAAAGGGACACTCCTACGCATCCTGAGGATTTCAGCAAACATAATTATAATTGTTTTAATCAATCAAACACCACAATAGATGGAGAAAAATGAATTTACAATGTAAATTTCAGTTATCAATAAATTCAGAGAAAGATGAATCAAGAAAACTTTAAGAACATTTAAATGTAATAATATGACAGAAATGAAAATCCAAAAAACATAAAACAAGATTTCCCTCTGGGATTAATAAAGTATTTCTATTCTATCCATTTTAAATAAAAGTAGTTTGGAGGCAAAAGCGAATAAAATAGTTGAGATGAAACATGAGATAAATATACTAAAGAATAGGCTCAAAGTCAGAAATTACACTCTGCATCTCATGGGGAATATCTTTATGAGAATAACTCATTCGCTCCCTCACAATTGATCCACTGAACACCTACATAGAAACAACAAATTCAGGAAAACTAAAATAAATGCCTAAGAGGAACAGTATGCATAAATCATCAGACAATCAGCCAGAATTAGCCCAAACTAGCTAATGCAGGAGCTTATGTGCAGTACTTGAAGTTTTAATCATGAAGGCCATCCTACATATCTACCAGTCTTTATGGATTTAATCCTAAGTCATTAAATTGATCATGCCTTTAACTCATATTATAAATCTCGTCATCATGCTGAATGTGTCTCTCTCAATTGTTACCTCAATGTATTTCTTCTTCTCTGCTGGCAGAAATAGCAGACAAGGTGTACAACTTGTATAACGGCTACACCAGTGGCAAGGAGCAGCAGATGGCCTACAATACGCTAATGGAGATTCCTCCTCCGCTCCTCTTCAGAGTCCAACATCACTACAACTCCCACTATGAGAAGTTTGGAGACTTTGTCTGGCGTAGTGAGGATGAGCTGGGTCCCAGGTGAGGCGCTTCATTCAGCAGTTTTTCCTCTTGCAGGCTTTGAAGACGCTTTAGATCTTATCTGTTTTTACTGTTTTGTTCTTTTTTTTTGTTGTTTCTGCCTCTCGTCTGCCACTATTCATCATGTCTTGTTGTCATCGTGTGTGATGATATTGTGTTGTTTGGGATCAACTGTTGTCATCCTGAGGTTTCTTATATAACAATACCCGGAGCTATCTGCGCTCGCACTGCCAAATTCGGATCCGTCCACCATTTCTCATGGCATTGTCCCCCACCACCACCACCACAAGCCGGGGAGTCATTTCACAACATGCTGCACACTTCCAAAAAGCACTTCTACTGGAAATCGAGTGGGCAAGGTCACCCTAAAAACTCTGAGGTTACAGTCGCTACTCGCATCACCATAGTAATGCCAAAACACAGTTTGACAGCCAAACCAAACACTAAATGTGATACGCGGCTAACACCAACTCCACTTCCAACTCCATTTCCTTTTCTTTCTCATAAAAAAATAAGTGTCCACGTTATACCACCTCAACGTATCCTCTTCTTTATGGGGACACCCCAGTGAATACTTTTAACGGAATGTGAGTCATTACCACGACATAAAGAAGCTTGCTGACCAACAGACAAAAAGGCAGTATAAATAATACTTTAGACAAATGAATAGAGCAAAAAAGAAAAAGAAATCATGCATTTCAGTCTGGCAAGGCAGTTGGTTCGGCACTGATGATAGCAACACAAGATCTTAAGTTACAGCCCAATGTTTTGGTTTGTTAGCCCCCACTGCCTGGAAGAACTCCTTTCAAGCCATAAATAATAAAATAATTGAGGAATAACTTTGGTCTGCAGGAAGATTATGCCTCTCTCTGATTGGTGAAGGGGGGTGGGAGGCACAGGTTGGCTATCAAGACTCCGAATGGGGGGATTGGAGTGGTTGGACGGTATGTTTGTGTGTGGGCAACTGGAAGGAGGTGAGGGTTTGGAGTGTGTGTGTGTGTGTGTGTGTGTGTGGGGGGGGGGTGCTTTTGGATGAGCGAGTGTGGATTATTTACTGCCTGAAGTTGGCAGGGTTGAGCCTCGTTGCGGTAATTTACAAGCCGACTCTATTGGTGGTTCCTTTTAAAAGGTAACAGAATGGCCAAGTGAAAAGTAAGCACAGTCAGCACTCCTCCAGGAGCCGAGGATCCCAAAGACCCCCTCCAACATCCACCACTGCTACAAATGAACACCAGTTCCTGTCATAACCGTATTGTTCTTCAGACACGCTGTGATATGCGGTTATTGTTTTCCTCACCTCCGCTGCGAGCACAACTATTATCTCGTACGTCAGCGTACCTCCTCTGGTCTCGTCCATCAGTCTGTTGGTTTCATTTTGCTTCTGGGTTGAATTCCCTCGGAGTCACGCTTGCATTGTCATCAGGATTTAGTAGCTCAAATCGTAAAGATAAATCTTTATTTAGTAGCTGCAAATTAAAAGGGTAGGGTGAAAAAAGACGATTTATTTTATTGCTTTCTAAGTTGTTTTCCTTCCTAAATAAACATTTTAGTTTAAATTGACCCTACCTCACGTGCTGTCAAGTGACCTTCAATAATGTGTTTGGTATTCTGTTGTTTCAGACGTAAGAATTTAAGGGAAATGAGAAAATGCCCCCCCCCCCCACACTCTTTTCTGCAAATAAGTGAAAAGGATGTCTGTACTCTGTACTTAACTAAAGACAGATGTTGATGCTCAGCAGACACAGCTTTTCAAAACAAATGGATTTAACCTTTTTTTTCCTGTGTTTTCCTCATTTTAGTACACATGAGCGTAACAACATTCAAATGTTTAGGTATATGTGTGTGTGTGTGTGTGTATATATATATATATATGTGTATATATATATATATATATATATATAGAGAGAGAGAGAGAGAGAGAGAGAGAGAGAGAGAGAGAGAGAGAGAGAGAGAGAGAGAGAGAGAGAGAGAGAGAGAGAGAGAGAGAGAGAGAGAGAGAGAGAGAGAGAGAGAGAGAGAGAGAGAGAGAGAGAGAGAGAGAGAGAGAGAGAGAGAGAGATAGAGAGATAGATAGATAGATAGATAGATAGATAGATAGATAGATAGATAGATAGATAGATAGATAGATAGATAGATAGATAGATAGATAGATAGAGATATATATACACACACACACACACACACAGGCATTTTTCATAAATTGAGCTGAGCTGACATGTGGCTCCTGTATGTTGTAAACACCTCCTCCAGACTCTGGACCCGGAGACAAAATTCTTTGTCTCACTCACTGGAGACGGCTGCCTCTGGTGAAGTGTTGAACTGAAGTAATACCAGAAAAATGACAGTCCCTTCAGAGTGACTGTTACACTGAATCCAGGTGACACATAAAACTTTACTTTTGAAAAATTGAGTAGAAATTCAGAAGAAAGGCCCAATATCAAAATAGGTGTTGTTTTGTTTTGGGTTGCGTTTTTTTTGTTTTGTTTTGTTTTTTTTTTTTTTGGGGGGGGGGGTTGTCCTGCTTTAATAGCTTCTCGTATAAACACAGAGAGGTATAAATCATCTCAGGTTACATCACTGCAAAACAGATGGCTCAATTAAAATTTAAGTCCATCTTGTTCCACACAGTTGATCATTGGATAGGTGGATGGATGGCTTGAAGGGTGAATAGATGGATTGCTCATCACAGTGCTGGATAGATGGACAGAAAGAAAGATAGATGGATGGGTGGATGGATGGATGGATGGATGGATGGATGGATGGATGGTTATATCTATGGTGGATGGATTAAAACATTGGTTGATGGATGACAAAATTAGTTTATATGTGGGAAGAACAGACGGACACATCTAAACGCTCAATCACTGATGACTTCCAGATTTCGTACATATATCATCATCATTCAAGTTATTTTATTGTGATATTGAGAACTTGTGAGAGTCACTCAGTGATTAGGAGCCGTCATCAAATCCTTAGGTTGGTGATTTTATCCCCAAATGTATCAAAATGTCTGCGAGCAAAGACCCTGAGGTCCTCGCACGTAGCAGCAGTGGCCAATGATGTGTGTGTGTGTGTGTGTGTGTGTGTGTGTGTGTGTGTGTGTGTGTGTGTGTGTGTGTGTGTGTGTGTGTGTGTGTGTGTGTGTGTGTGTGTGTGTGTGTGTGTGTGTGTGTGTGGTGAATGTGAAGTCATGTCAAGTTTCTGTAACACACATTTGCGTTTGGTTTTAGACAAGCAAAGATGAATTTGTGTGTCTTAGCTGATTATGCATAAAAAAAAAATTTTTTTTTTTCTCTTCTTCAATAGAAAAGCCAATCTGATACTACGCAGAGCGGAGAAGATCAGCCCCTACTGCCGGTCGCTCCTGCGCAGCACCCACATCCAGAGCCGCACCGACACCATGGCGTACGTCTACTGCCGGAGTGAAGAGGGCCGGCCGCCCAGTAACATGCGGCGCAGCTCGTTACATGACAGTCGCACCATGTGCATGGAGAAGCTCATATCTGTACAGCGCAACACATACAGCAACACCAAACTCCGATGAGACAGGAGTTTCCAGACGAGCAGTGCGTCTTTTTCTCTCTCTTTTTTTTTTTCTTTCCTGCAAAATGACATCATTGATTGATGTCCCTCTTCGGTACAATCTGCAGTGAGTGTCTCTCACAAGACTGGTGCATCGGCCAAAAAACAAACCTGAGAATTCACTGGACGTTGTGTTAAGGCTACCAAAAAGCATTTTTTTGTGTGTGTGGCCTGCTTTTATTAGAAGACAGAAGATAATGAAAAGAAAATCCCTGGAGTGGACGTACTGTCTCTGTTGCAAAATGCCAGTGATTGCACATATCAATGAGAAACTGCAGCGTGAACTTGTAAAATATTATTCAACCAACAGCAAACTGGTTGGCTTCAATACTTTGAATGTAATATTGTACTTCCTTTTTTTGGTGCTTTTAAGCTTATCTGGGACACTGAAAAAGAAAAAAAAAAAGGGATAAATTGATAGTATAACTTATTTGCCTTTACTACTTTCATTTGAAAGGAGAAGCTGAAATGTGTTAAAGCCATTTGAAAACCATCACTTTTTTTTGTAGTTCACAATAATCGCATAAAAAAAAAGCTTTGTTTCTTTTATCCAAAAATAAGAAAGTAGTGTTGTCGGCTCGTATAGGACTTTTGAAAAAGGATCCGCAGTGTAGCAAGACTGAAAAATAGGCATCAAAGTGAGATTTTGATGGCAGCATAGACGCATCCAACCGCTGTAGTAACTGATAGACTTTTAATTCAGCTTTGAATTTAGTGTTGAAATGGAGAAGTCATGATCTGCCTTTTCCTTAGAATGACAAAACCCTTGAATACTGTCAAAAAATAGAACGCAGCATAAATATGCCGCCAGATCAAAGAAAACTTTTTTTTTTCATAAATAAAATGTGACTTAACCAACAAGACCACCCATTTCTCCCACAAGGTCATGAAACAGACTCAGTAGACCTCAGAGAAGTATTATTATTAGTAGTAGTAGTAGTATTTGAAGATACTACCCCCAGACCGGTATAGCTCGAAACACACAAAAAAATCAAGACGCTATAAGGATTTTGAATGGATTACATGGATGAGTGACAGCTGCAGCACAATGGGTGATTATGGGTCACTGAATGTAATGAAGCTCTTCGCTCACTGGGCTGCTACGTGTTGCAAAGGAGTTATAGTACATAATATCCATATTGATAACATAACATTTACAGGGCCTTGTGAATGATTCTTTTTTTAATTTCTTAGAGTTTCTGTGAGCGAGAGTGCGAAAAAATAAGAAAATGATATGTCATACAGCATCTTCTAAACTCTTTCAAACTGTTGCTGGACTGGAAAGAGACGACATATTTACGTGGTCAAGAATTGTGAACTGTTGAACAGTTGTTGCATCTCTGAATGGGTGAAACTCAAGTGAATATTGTGCATAAGTGTGTAAGTGTGACATGCCAGGAACTGTCACATCTGTTCAATAATGTAAATGGGGTTGCAGAGTATCAATTCTGTATGATTCTTAATGAAGATTAATGGTAATTTGCTTAAATTCTGTATTTCCAACCATGTCGCAGGCCTGTGACATGGAGGTTTGTATTATGTTATAAAAAGATTGGCTGACTTTGAAAATGTCCTCCAATACAGCAGAAGTAAATATTTGCTCACATTTACATGCACTCATGGACAAAATGACAGGCAGGATGATGATACCATAATAATTTGGTGATTGTAACGGTCCCCTGTGGTCCTTTTGATTCCCTTATTTTTCAGTCCAATGATACATCTTTGAAGCCATGGATATTCTTTAATAAAGACAAACAATGCCTTTTTTTCCATCAATATGTTTATCTCATATTATATGAATTGTGATAATAAATTATTATATTGTAAATTTTAACTTGTAAAAAAAATCATATCTGTATTATTATGTGGCTTTGATTGTCCTTTTTCTGAAGAATGTGAAATATTAAAAAAAAACATATACAAAATCAGAAGGCTTATTTTTATTCCCATATAAAAGCTCTGTGCCTTCCAGCACAGAGCTCTTCCCCTGTCAGGTTTGCGCAAATTATTAACATTAATTTACTTAATATACTATATTTGTATAATGGCCATTTTGTTTTGAAACTTTAAGCTGACTGTGTATATATCGTTCCAAACTGAATTAAATGATTTTAATCACTTTCAATGAATGTTACTCAAACAGCTGTGAAGCAAATGTTTTGATCATAACACATGGGGAAATTATCGAAATCCCACCTCTACAAGTACTGCATTGCAACTTTGTTTTGTCACGTTGCATGTGTTCCTTGTCTAGACATGTCTCACGTGATTATTGGTCACTTCCCACCTGGTACTTATCCTCTTTTATTTTGCCTTTATTAAAATACTTTGCTTTATTTGCACATATCTTTGACTTTACTTCAATTTGTGAGCTAATGGAGCCAAAATAGATCCCAGTCTACACCAGAAAGTGGCTGACATGTGTCTCCGTACCACAAAACCTCTCGCACTGCCATTGCACATCTTAAAATAGATGACTGAATAATTGTCACAGCATGTGAGTTAATAGCCCATTGGATACCTTGGTATTTGATACTACCACATTTCCTTGTTTAAGCTGCACTGCTCATTTTGTGGTTTGTTTGCGTCATATCAGAAGAAAGTCAGAGAGCGGGATGTTGTTGCTCAAACTTGAAAGTGTTAACACATGTTGGAACACCCACATCCAGTTGTATTTGTGACCTAATCGATGAACCATGGGGCATTTCTATTGACTTTAAGGTGTTAAAAGTAAGTATAACTGAAAGTGGCGATCCTACAAAGCTTTCTGTGTGAATACATCCTCAGCTGATGAAGCTTGTTGGAAAAGACTATCTTTCAGTACCTCAACAAATGTCATGCATTCTGCCTGTGCATTCAGCTGTGGAGGTTAATGTCTTTCCATATGGCAGAATACAAGAGGATTTTGACGTCAGTCTGTTGTTTCAGTCAAACGAAAAAGATCTTAGCTTTAGGAAAGCTCCATTCATACTTTTATGGTCTGTACTTGCTTATCCAGACAAGGGTCATGGGTGGATTGGATCATATGCACAGTAGTGCACCATGAACAGGTCATCAAACCCTCACAGTGCAAACACAGAGAGACAGACAACCACAAACAGACCTGCTTTAATGCCTCCGGGCAATTTGGTCATCAATTATCATAACGAGCATCTCAATGTTAGAATGTGGGAGTTAGTCAGAGTACTGAGGAGAACACCATGCATGCACAGGAAGAACATGCTCACAGAAAGGCACGGTCAACTCGCCTGTGAACTGGTGAAGCCAGAGTACTTACCACTGTGCAACCATACCGCTCTCTTCCTGGCATTAAAACTGGTCCAGACGTTCAGAGTATCAGATATTACATCCTGATTGAAGCTATTTTTATTAACCTCTACCACTGTAAGACACATTTTGATCTTATTTCTACAAAATAAAGTTGCAAAATAAATGACAACAGCATCTCGATATTGATATAAATGTTTTTTTTTTCCTGTATATACCAAAAATGTAGATTTTGTTGTGTTTTAGACATAAAGATCTGGACTCAATAGCCACTGGTATGAAGTTAATGGTTTAGACATTTTTACTATTAAAGTTTTTTGATTTTACAATTTGTTTATGGTTTTGTAACTGCTCTCCACAGATTGAACATACACATGAGCCACTGATGACAAATGGCAGCCATATTGATCTCTATTCTTAATTTTACTTAGTATTTATGTCAATTTAGCCATGGTTAGCTAAAGGGTTAGGGTTTTGTTTTTGTTTTTTTAATAAAATCATTGTCCGTGTAAGATAAGAGGTGATTTGAAATATTGCTGTGCAACATAAAGACATAAATTAATATACATGTGATTTTATAGCTGCACAGAGCTCCAGTTGGTCTCCTCAAAATGCTTGAAATTTGTTGTTTTACAGGTCTCATAATGTCTCTGCAGCTGGTTTCAAAGAATTAATAATTATAGCTTTGGTGGAGTAAAAAAATAACAATATCATGACGTAGGGTTGAATTTTTAAGCGTTCATGATGTTAATATAGTAAAACTGGCAAGTCTTGTCACAGGACTGCAGATGTCAAAGATAACATGTATGCTCCTACTTTAACAATCTCCTGAAGAGCTGAAGTCATCATGTGACCAGTTGAGCACTGGACATGTTTACAGTCAGCCGTGTCTCCAGGAGGTGTAACTGAAGATGGAGGTTACACCACTTACAGTGATGAATCTTCTGAAACAAGAAAGTCACTGTGATTTTACGTTTATTTGTCATTAGAGTCGATTTGACTTCCAGAAATAAAGTCAACTCTGCCAATAAAAGTCCACAGTCCCACCCTGTTAACCTCAGCATGCATCAGCACTGAAAATAATGTTGACGTTGATCTCTGGGATTATTTCCTGTCAAGAGTTTTACTCAATCTGACATGGCTTTGCTCACCTGATGCGGTGCACATGACTCATGACATCCGAATTGACATGGACCGAACTGGCAAACAACCCCGCGGGGTGGAAGCCCCCGGCAGCCAAAGTTGCACTATATCGGAGCAATAATTGGATCACAATTAATTAGGATGACGGCAAAATGAGGCACAGATGAAAATGGCTGTAATTGTAGAATGCAGTGTGATCCTGTCATTTCTCAGGTTTTACCCAATTTACCAAATGATCTAGCAGGAAAATATTTACATTGAGCTGGAAAGGATGGAAATCAGCCACTGAACTAACAGACAGCTATCCCCTATGAATTACTCCAATTTATATAATTAAGTGAAGGTGGTTTTGCCTCTCAGCACGTGAGCTGCTGGGAAGCATTTACTTTTTCCACCTCCCTTAACAAACTACTCCTTGAAGCTCAGATCCAGTTTCTTTTCCAGAACAATACTCACATTTCCATGCCAATGTATCAATGTAGGCTTAAAGAATAAGTTCCTCGCTTATAACCACATCAGCAATGTTGTTTAAGAGGTTTCTGTGATTTTCTGTAAAATATCTTTTACATCTTTTATCTTCTAACATCTTTTACAGCAAGAGTATTAAACATATGGCCTGTGCACCAAAATGGTGGGGGGGCACCAGAGAAAAATGCCTAAATTTTTGTCCCGACTCAATGTTAAGAATGGCAGAATCTTAAAATTGTGCTTTTTTCTTTTTCTTTTTTTTTTTCGAAGATTTGGGGGGATTATTTAGGGAAACAATTTGAAATTGGGGTTTTTAAATTCTATCATACCTTCCTTACCATCTTTACTGATCCAATCTACTTTAATGTTAATTTTGGCTGCATGAAAGTCAACTAAAATGATTTTTAGAAGCTCACAAAACCAAAGAAATAACACAATTGAATGACGTTACTCAGCATGAATGCACATTTGCAGAATTTCTGCAATAATTGAAGAAGTGACCACACACCTCCAGCTTATGCTCACTTTAACCAGTGTTTTATTTCTACACAATAAATGACAGCAAAAATGAACATGATACTCATCTGACTCTTCCTTATGAAAATATAGTACACATCAGACATGTTTCGCCATGTACCAGAGCACCAAAAATATATATAATTGCAACTGTGAAAACAGAGAGAGACATCGACTGAAACATAAAAGTCCATTCTGTTTGTATATGTGCCTGAAAAAGTGCATACTGTGTAAGAACCAAAAACAGAGGAGGCCATCAGTGGGAAGGAGAAACTACTGAGTTTGATGGCTACCTTTACAGTGTTGGTGAAATTCTCAGCAAACACAAAGGCATATGGAAAAGACTCAACAATGCACAGTATGGAGTGAAATGAAACGAAAAATGCAGGTCGCTGTGAGTCAACGCACACAAGTTTGTTCATGAGAGTCAATTTTAACAGACTTCTAAGACTCAGAAAAGACCAGTATGATTTTATTTATATTGACAACAAATAAATAATGTATGATCCAATGGATAATTTCATGGTTTAGACAACTGACAACAGTGCTTGCACTAAGCCATTATGAACAAATAAATGCTGACAGCAAGTGGTGTGGTAAAGCATCACAGATTTTTCTTCTTTTTTTTTTTCTGTCTTGCGGGTGATACTTTGACACAATGCACAACATTTCACGGTTCATTTCCTTGTATAATAGTTATGATAAAAATCAATCCAAGAGCTAGTCCCAAACAGTTAGTACATGGTTTGCAAATACAATCATCATATAATATTATTTACATCTTAAAATATATTTGTTGAGCAATTGGGTACGAAACATCGCAGTAATACCACTAGATATCCACATAATATGCAAATACACGTTTTTTTTGTACTTCCCACTTAGAAAAAAGGACAGTTCACCTTTTTTTTATTTATTGAAGGATTAGGAAACAGACATAAGAGGAGCATTCTATAACCAGAGGCCTGTGAGACGTACTTCATGTGTTACAACACACAAAGAAAAATGTCTTACAACAAGATGGCACATGAGGATTTTTCTACCAAAGGGCTTCAGACACTCTTCCTTACACTCCCCCGTTGCTTTATAACAAGTCAGATGTAAAAGTTTCAGCCATTTTAGAACGAGAAATACAAAACCAGGTGTTAAATCAGAAACAAAGGAGCGACTGTTGGTGGAAAAATTGGAGAGGTATCAAAGCCTGTCAAAAAGAAAAAAGAAAAAAAAAACCCGACTGCTATACACATCGTAGTATGTGATAAGCACAGGCTGTAGGTGAGAAGAACTGTGTTCCTTCAGCCTGACTTCAAAAGGCTCGGTAAGCTGGGCAAACATCCTCTCCCATTTTCACAGGGCCAGCTTGACCCTGGCCGCCCTGCACAGGCATACCTGACAGTGACAGATGAGGCAGTGTGTCGAGGAGTTAGGCGGTGGAGGTAGCGAAGAGGGGGTGGTGGTGGTGGGGAGTCCCAGAGAGGGACGGCTGCCACCCCCAGGAGAAACTCTGACTCATTGGCCTCGGCTTGTTGCCAGTCAGGCTGGCCACCCCTGGCCAAGGGGCAGCCTCTATGAGTACACATTTTCACACCTGGACAAATAGCTCGACAAGCCAGGAAAAGCAGCCCACCCATCCCTACCTCTCTCCCTGCACACCTTCTACTTTTTCCCTCATCCAGCAACACTAATTTCTCCTCATTTTGGATCCCTTTCCTTGCCACTTGTGTATTTCCTCCTGCCTTCAGCAATCAGCTATGGTTATAAAAAAAAAACAAAAACAAAAAAAAAACATATATATATATATATATATATATATATATATATATATATATATATATATATATATATATATATATATATATATATATATATATATATATATATATATATATATAAAATAAAAACTGTTAATTTATGGATTTGTGTACTTCACTATCTCATACTCGTCTTTTCAATGCTTCTTGTATGTAAAGATAATGTTTGCATTGAAAACAATCAGGAAAGAAAATGTTACATTCTGGTTTTAAGGGGGGGGATCCACTGCATTCAGTAACTATTAAACATGGTGAATTCTCATTGGATGAAAGCCGTATCTGTCTAGACACACTGACCAACGAGAAGAGTTGTTTTCTGGATGTGGACAGAAATTATTCCGATCAGCCCACGAGCATCGACCACATGAGAGTGAGACGACAGAAACAAAATGACAGGTTTTGACTCACAAACTACAATGTGTTGGTTTATGTGACAATGTAAAAATAACTTACATGGACATTAAATATAACTTAAAAAAAAGTATAACACTCTCAATAAATAGTTCTACTATTTACACAATTGTTATGAGACGCAAAAATGTCACTAAAATACCAAAAATATAGAAGCAGCAAACATTACAGGCATGAGGTACAGCAAGGGATCCTGTGGTGACTACAGTAGAGAGGAGGCATCCTCATCCAACGCGCAATCGATTACATCCTCCCCCATTACTTATCGGTAGCCATCTTTCTTTATGATAACAATCAGTTGTTATGCAAGTAATCAACGAAGAGGATGTTTCTGTGCTCGTCTGAATGTGTGAATGCAACAACGGATCGTGTCCAATTCAGTTTCCACCATGAAGGAGAGGATCCGATAACAGTTTTCAGCTGGAATGGCTTTCCACTGGGCCCAGTACTGTATGGCGTTGGTGTGGTGTAGTGATTGCAGGTCAGTCTCCCTCACTGGTAACAGTTCTATGTAAAGCAGCAGTATCTGGAATAGTAATATTACATATAATTTGATAATATCAACATAATACAAGTCGTTTTGACCAGGGCTATATAGACTTCATATAAAGTGTTAAATGCAATCTTCGAGGATGGTATATCCTTTAGAGTATCCTTACAAAGTTTTATGTTTCATGAAAGTTACAATTTTTTTATCTCTTGGTTTCTTGGGCAAAATGTCTTTGTTTAAGCTGAAATCATTGTTCACATCAACATCAAGGAAAGCAACTTCAGCTTGCAGCTTTGCTAGACCTTAAATATATGACAAAATATAAAAAAAAGCACTGATATGTGTTTGAATATTTTTGATTTTGGGTCTCAATTAATGGTATATAAGTGGATAAATGCTTTCTCGCAACAATGCCTCCCTACTTTGTTTATAACATCAAAGTCTGTTTTGGTTGGGAAGGAGTATGAACGGACGGGCCCAGACTATCCGGGGTCAGGTACGAGTAAAACATTAGTGACGGGAAAGCTAAATGGAACACAGCGAGTCAAATGACCGAGTATCATACAGTTTGTTTCAGATCACCATTTTGACAATAGCAGCTTCTAAACATTTTTGAAAGATATATACTTTTTCTTCTTACATGACAACTAGAAAGTGCAGTAACTGAGGTCAATAATACAAACACTGATTAAATATGACATTTTCTTAAAAAAAAAAAAAAAAAAAAAATGAAATGAAATACATGATAACCAAAAGGAAAAACAGAAACCCTATAAACATTTTTCAACGCTCCTGTCCATCAAGAGCATGATATTTACATGATATTTTAGATTTTTTTTCCCCCGTCATATTTGGTGGAAAATAATACCGTCTCAATTTTCTTTGCAAGTTCTTGTGTTGTCTAAGTTCTTCACTAACATTGGTTGTAGAATGACATGAAATTAATCTTACATTGTACATTGTAAGACTCATATAATCATGACAATGATCTGGAATGCTATAGCAGCCACATATGAGTCAGAGGGACCTATTCAAAGGCCCAAAGAAAAAGAAAAGTCATAATCATGCTGATTGTAGTCATGAGTATGGTTGCAGCCAAACAGTAGCAGCAAACTTTGGACCGATACGCCAAGCAGCCTTCATTATCAAATGTGCATGAGGAAAAAAGTGTGAGTGTGTATGTGTCTGGGATGAGGAGTAACCAAATATGATTCTATTGTAGCAGCCATATGGTCTGACATGGTTCATTGGTGGGGACAGAATACCCAAGTTCACAATACTGAAAAGTGCTGATCGGGACAACCAAGTGCACTTTGTACTGAAGAGAATGGTTGAATAAAATTGCTTCAATGAGACCCGCCAGAGACTCTCACAGAGCTATGATCATTTTGTGACTGCAAATGTGGTGTTGACTTATACATCCAAATGTCATTTTCATGTACAACATTGTTGCCTGCAGAGCTACAGCAGAGCGCCCAATACTACCGGGAGGTGTGTGTGTGTGTGTGTGTGTGTGTGTGTGTGTGTGTGTGTGTGTGTGTGTGTGTGTGTGTGTGTGTGTGTGTGTGTGTGTGTGTGTGTGTGTGTGTGTGTGTGTGTGTGTGTGTGTGTGTGTGTGTGTTTGAGGTCTTGTATTTCTCATGTTGTGGGGCATCAGCTACCCCGTCGGGTCCAAAACGCTGGGCTTCACACTAGCTTTACATCATTTTAGGGATGGAAATGCAGTTGGA